>NC_061525.1:19612500-19912500 GCF_022379125.1 Scophthalmus maximus
TGGATAAGTGGGACAGAAGACATGAGGAGATGGGAGGGAAACGTTTATCGTCAAGCCTCAGTTTTATTTCACGTCCCATCTTCTTCTGGAGTCAGCTTTTTTTCATCATTGTCATACGTTTGGAACGATCGGCCACCGCAGGCTCTTATCAACATGAACTCACTCCTGAAAATTTAACAGTTCATTTTGATCACGGTAATTTCGCTCTTAATCCATCAAAGCCGCTCCCTGACAGACAGTGACGAAGTATGAGACGTCTGTTCCTGTCGCTGCCAAGATCAAACTGTGGCTGACGTTGATTGATCAATCTCGATGGGGGACCCATTATGTGGGGGTGGGGGGGTATGCTGTTTTCACACGGGGCCCTGTCAAGCCCGGCGTGGCCTCAAGGGCGAAGCCGCGGACGTATTCGCAATGGCATCCGATCCCTCGGGCCGTTGCCTCAACCTGCGCTGACCCGGTCTCCCGTCAGAGAGCGAGAACGCCCACAACCAGATTTCTGACAACGGCGCAGCTGCCGCGGAAAAAGAGTTCTCGCTCGGTGCGGTTAGAATTCAGGGCGTTTGTATTAATTTGAGCCTGATTCTTTCTCATGTCTCAGAGAGGAGTGAAACGGTCTCTTTCAGTTTCCTGCACCAAACTGCATATGTTCTATGTTCGGTCGCTCAGTCCACCGCTTTGGTCTGAACTGAAATATCTCAACTGCTCTTGAACGCATTGCAGGGGACTTTGGTTCGTTCATTCACAATGTATTGTAAGTATAGAGTTCCCTTAACCTTTCTTCTAGCGCAATCATCAGGACAACATTTTAAGTTTGTCCAATTTGACCAAACAGCTAAGAAACAATCCCTTTAGCCTCAGTTCTACTTTGTGTTTCGTCCTAATATGCAGATGCTAACATGCTAACATGCTAAACCAAGCTCTTCCCCTTTGTAAATATTACATCAGCGTGTTAGCATGCTAATACACTGCCAGTTTCAATGACTGTCAATCAAAATATGGACGACACACCTCTACTACCATTGTACAAAAATGAAACTCAAATATCCTGGATGCGGGCGCCGCCATTTTGATATCATTTGGGGCCAAAATACACACTCGACCAAGTCTCCTGTCACCCATGACATTTCCCCCCCTATTTATAGCATCACATATCTAAT
Organism: Scophthalmus maximus; assembly: GCF_022379125.1. Classification (NCBI taxonomy): domain Eukaryota; kingdom Metazoa; phylum Chordata; class Actinopteri; order Pleuronectiformes; family Scophthalmidae; genus Scophthalmus; species Scophthalmus maximus. Next base: position 19,613,661 of record NC_061525.1, read on the forward strand.
TAAAACCAAACCAAATTAATACTTGAAAACACAACCCTAAAACGACAGAAACCATCTTTGAGAAACAATCATTTAACCGGTCCATGTCCCATCTGCTAACATGAGGGAGGCGGGGTTTATGACCTATACAGCCGCCAGCCACCAGGAGGCGAACAGGAAGATTTGGCTTCACTTTTGGGGGCTTCTCCTCAATGTCGTCCATTTTTCTATACAGTCTGTGGTCGGTATTTTATTTATGCCAACGTTAGCATTTAGCTCACAGCGCTGTGCTACCGAGGCTGTAGAGTCTTGTCATTGGTAAAAAAAACTCCTCCATATAGCCGTTGCTATTTTAAAAACCACGCGTGTTTTTCTTTCTGCCCCTTGATAATTGTCACGACCCGTTACGATTTGCCAGACTTATTACTCTGATTGTTTTTTTAGAAGCAGGAGACTGCTGGGTAGCTTACATAGCAGTGCCCCAACTGAAGAGGAACTTAACCTTTAAAATGTTACACGTCTCCCGAACCTGGGGAATACGTGGTCGCATTTAACTCTCCGCCAGTCGCGAGAACAGACCTGAAGGGGGGAAAAAAGCCAAGTGGCCGACCTTGGGGCCGAACTGCGTTGCATATCTTTAATAAACACAAGTGAAATCTATTCGCCCCAACGTCTGGGGCCGCCCTCAACAACCACACACCATAAACTCTGAGCCACGAAGCGCCGCGGCAGGAAAACACCAAGAGCATTATGCATTTAGCAGCGCTCTCCAGTCTGAACGACGGCCATCGCAGACAGGCTATCCATCCTGCGCTTTTGCCGCGGCCGCGTTAGTGTAATAGGACAAGGTCGCTATCACGTTCCCTGCAGTCAATTCCCATCGCGAGCGTCCCCGGCCAGAGGAGGAGGACGGCTGCCAAGGCTTCTCCTCCGGCGGCTGCTCGTGTGTCCCGGACCATGCGTGACGGAATCAGACGGTCGTTGTAGAGAGTGGGAGGCAAGACTGAGTTACCAGGCTGGAAGCCATTCCCTGTAAAATCACAGAGGGCCTTTCACCTTTTTCACACACTCACTCACACACACACACACACACACACACACACACACACACACACACACACACACACACACACACACACACACACACACACACACACACACACACACACACACACACACACACACACACACACACACACACACACACACACACACACACACACACACTGCTACACAATGTACATACTCCATCAGCTTTTTGGCTGGGAGAGACAGTGGGTGTGTGTGTGTGTGTCTGTGTGTGTGTGTGTGTGTGTGTGTGTGTGTTTGTGTGTGTGTGTGTTTGTGTCTGTGTGTGTGTGTGTGTGTGTGTGTCTGTGTGTGTGTCTGTGTGTCTGTGTGTTTTTTTGTGTGTGTGTGTGTGTGTGTGTGTCTCTCAGGTGGCCGAGTGGTGGAAGGGATGATACACTAGGTGTGTGTCGGTGCATTCATGCATGTACGCCAGTGTGTTTGAAAAGCAGAGTGGGAGTTTTACTGTACACATTCTCACACTTTACCTGACAAACCCACATCCGCTCGCCTCCTCTTTTCTCTCCACCCTCCCTCCCTCTCCTGTCGGGATGCAGCCTGACAGATCTGACCTGGCACTTTGGACTTCGTGTTTTTCAAAGCATAAGACAACTTTGTCGGCTGCGTCGCTCATAACATGACCCAGAAAAGCACAGAACCCCCCCCCCCCTCCCGAAAACACAGGATTTGAAAGCCCCGTGCCGTCTAACTTTGTCCACTTCTGGCCTCTTCTCCTCCACTGCAGCTTAATGAGGTGAGGAAAAGTCAGAATGTGTGCGTGTGTGCGTGTGTGCGTGTGTGCGTGCGTGTGCGTGGTGAAATACAGCGTCGGAGTGGCTGTTATGACAAGGTAACAAGTGAGAAAGGCCAGAAGCAACTGGTCATGGAGAGAAAGAAACGCTCGCTCACTGCTGCACTGACAAACATGACAAATTTGCATCACATGCCGACTGGAGCCCCCCCCCCCCACACACACACACATACGTAGCAGAGCAATACATTTGCATGAACAGAGGGATTTTTAAGAACAGAGTTGGAGCCTTTTCTAATGAGAAAGCCAATACTCTGGCTCCGGACCCAACGTGGGACTGAAATATGTTATTGAGCTTCCCAGAAGGGAAAACAGAGATGGAAAAAGTCAAACCCAGAAGGGTTCGGAGAAATGTATCCCCACGGCAAAATGTCTAGGCGAAGAAAATTAATCGTAATTTGCGCCGCTAACCGCACCATCAGGACGTGTTTGAGCGCACACGTCAGCACCCGGGGGCCAGCCTCGTGACGGCGGCTAATTTTGAGCGACAAGCAGCTCAGCACACCCTGACCAGAATGCAAGTCAGCACTCAGTATCAATTAGGTGGAAATCCTAAACAGAGACAACACGAGGACGCACACACACGGGCGGCATCGACAGCGAGTCCAACGGCTCATTAGAGGCCCTCGTGACCTGTGTGGCTACTCAACGATCTGAAATGGCCACCGAGCACACGGTGAGAGTCGGTGGCCTAATGAGAAGTGAAGGGTAAATAAACTGCCGCCGCGGTGAGACAGGACAGGCCGACCCAAACCAACCACCGCCTTCCTTTCAGCGCCGAGCTCATCGCGGGGAGGGGACGGCTCACGAATGCACGTCTGTCGGCGAGCGGGATGTCTCCCTGCGGCCGCTCGTCACATACCAGCATCCTTGTAAAGACATTGACCAAAAGTCCCGTGAATAATGATAATGAACTTGTCAGACGTCGAGTGAGCCTTGGAGACAGACAGTGTCCCCTCACATGTACGTGTGCGTGTGCTACCCTCCCTATCCCAACACACACACACACACACACACATACGTCAGGTGTCATCGGCAGTGACGGGGGCGGCCGGGAGTCGGGATGAGACTGGGCAGAGGACCCGGCCTCTCCCCGGTCAGAGCAGCGGTGCAGGAATGTCGGGCTAAATAAACAGGGTGTCACGCCGGAGAGGTGAACCTGCCCTCCCGACTCCTCCACACTCCCAACAGCGACGAGGGGGCGGGGCGGGGGGGCAGGAGGGCATAGAAAAGCACTTAACACTAAACAGTCCTTCATATACTGTACACACACACACACACACACACACGTCTGGGAACATGGGTTTGAGCAGTATGGGTTTTGAAGGCAGATACATTTTACACGGAGAAGATGTTGATGTATTTTATATTTACACTGATATATTTTAAAGAACCCTCAAACTATTTTATGGATACAGAGACTGATCATATATAACGATACAGATGAAGACCCAATGATGTATCTGTTTTGATGTAAAACCCATATTTTATTTTAAACTACGGAATGTATTTCCATTAAAACGCTTGGAATGGGACCCGGGCCACGGATCTGGACAAAGGGACATATTCAGGAACATTCTATCACTTTCTTTTACACTACAAGATATATGGCCAATACATTTAGACATTTACACTGATTTCCCAGGGAACAATTCATATATCAATATCAATATCAGGCATATTTCAGGGACATATCCATGAATGAATGTGATTTGGTGTGAATCCAAACAAACATCTAGCAGATATATTATGGTTCCATTAGAAGAGTCCTTAGTACCGTTCTAGTTTATGTTTTTCACTGCTTCACCTTTGTGTATTTCTAGTTTCTTCCATCATAATTATATGTTGTCATTACTATTTTAACAGTTCAATTGCATGATTGGCTCAGTGCGATTTAAGCGTTTATTTAATTAAGTTAATTAAGTTTGTGTCATATATTTTTTTATGTATTAAATTCTTAGAGTTGATTAAATTACTATAATGCTTCGTAACTTTGTCCTGTCTATGTGTTGCTGTGTTTTCTTAAGCATCTATCACATTTCAACAACTGTGATTTATTTAAAGTTGCATGCGTTGTCTCTGGGTTTTTTTTTTGGTCCATTTGAGCTTTTTTGCTGAAAACAGTCGCTGCGACTGCAAACGAGGGCGATGAGAGCAGTTCACTGGCCCGAGAACCATAACAGTGACCTAAAATAAGCAGAAAGGCTCAGAGGGCTGAGGGAAAACTACATAGTGGGGATATAATTATTTATGGGATCGTCACTTTTTCAGTAATTTGATCCATTGTTAATAAAAAAAAAACAAAACAATGACTCGCACAGCTTCAAGGTTTTATTTGCTTTTTTTATGATGAAAGAAAATGTAATAAAATATATAGATTCTCAGTTTTTTTAAAGAAATATATGTATCTTTAGTTTCATGATGGTATCAGAAGGGAACATCACGGACTGCTCTGTTAACCTTAAGAAATAGGCTGAGGAAAAAAGAAAAACATACAGTACGAGTGATGGATTCATGAGATAAAGTGAACATTTACCGTACGATCAAACTGCTCTTCTTCTACAACCTCTTCTCCTCTCTCCCTGCGAAGGGGCTCAAACCAGCGGGTGGGGGCCCAGAATGCACCACACACCGCAATATATCATCCGGTGGTTTACAGAGCACATAAAGGGAAGAAGGCAGCCGCCCAGCGAAAACATACAATTGTACATATTACACATATACGCCTCGAACGCGGGGGTCCTGGCCAACGTCCCCGAGCCCCCCAACCCCCCCCCCCCCCCGGCTGCTGAAGCTGAGTAATGTTACGGGGAGAAAGTGGAAAAACAGGGCGATGATACGTTTTCACGTGGGAATATGTCACTCGACGAGAACCTCCGTCCGGTGACAGAGTCGACGCAGCTGTGTTTACGCGCACGTGTTTGATAGCATCGGAGACGTGTGTATGCTTTCGCATGTTGGGGGGTTATCGGCGTGTTCTCCAGGTCACAGGGTTGGGGGGGGGGGGGGGGGGGGGGGGGGGTCCCTGCTCTCTCTGCGTTCGACTCCCACACAGCTGACTCCCTCCCCGGCTGCCTCTGCTTTGTGTCTCTCTGCCACAGGCTGACATTATTTAGGCGAAGTCGTGACTTATCGGCTGCTTGAAACATCAGCTAAAAGGGTGTAAAAGCTCACAGCCGACACACAAGGACGAGGGGGACGAGGGGATTCATCAGGGCAGCGGTAATAGAGAGTTATATTTGGACTTTGTGTAAAGACAGGGTGAGTGTTGTTATCCTCCCCGCTGTTAAGTGCTCACTAAGTATGTGGACTTCATGTTGGAAATTGCTCCCACTTGTCATGCGAGCTCCAACCCAAGTTTTATTCCCTTATTTTGTATAATTTATTATCAGTCCACTTTAAGTCGACTAAAACGCCGCGTGTTAGTCAATCACACGTCAGCAGACTGCTCCCGGAGAAGATTTCATCCGACGGATTTCAACAAGTTAAGTGCGGAAAAGAAAAAATTTCAACACTTGCAATACGAGTCAATCAGAAAGTCACATGAAAAGTCCTCACGATCGAAAAGAGCCTTGTAAAAGAAGCCCGGCAATAAATCAGACTCCTACGACGTTCACTTCTGTGTTCATATGCTCTGACCACGTTGTCGTTTCCGAAGCTTCGCACCGCGTCCGGCAGCAGACGGAGTCGCTTGCTTGTCGTCACGTGATTTGAGTTGATACACGGGGGGCAGAGTCTCTCGTCGGATGTGGACTGTTGATTCGACTGCAACACTTCTATTTGGAACGTTGGCTGCAGTTCTCTCACAAAGGACGTTTCAGGAAGAGAGCGTCTGCCTTCTGTTGCATCTTTAGAAGGTGGGAGATGACAGTTTTCTGTGCCAACAACAGCTCGGTGCCGGGAGCGAGTGGTGGTGGTGGTGGTGAGGGTCTCTTGCCCATAGTTGCCTTTACAAGGCATCGGATTATAACCCCCCCCAATCAGGGATTAGCAGGTTGGCATGCTTACGTCAGAAGAAGCAAAGAAGTGATGGAAATAAAGGCGAGTGTTAACGATGGTGTTGCCTCCCGCCGCTGTTGAAGCTAACATGCTATGTAGCAATAGCAAACACATACATATAACATCTTTAAATACAAAATGTACTTTGTCGACTTCAAATCACAACTTTCGTCTCGGGTCAAAAGGTCAAGTTCTGAAGAAATACAGGCGAGTGATTTCATTGAGGCATCCCAACGCGCACGCGTCGAAATGAAGTCTTCACCTCCCGTCTGCCTGTGACACATCTCTATGACAGTAAACCCCAGGACACGGGCAGAGGCAGCAGGAACATCCTTGAAGCGCACTTCCAACAGTCTGGAATGAGCAGATAAGGGAAAAGCAGGTCCGCCAAAACGTGAAATATGGAAAGAGTTGACGTGTAACCCGGGCGAAGCGTCTCTCAAGAGCCCCCCCGCTGGATCACTGCCCCGGGGCTGCACACAACAAAGTGAAGGGAGAATCCTAATGAAGCTGTGAGGACTCAATCAATACCGGCCTCGGGGGGGGGGGGATTGAAAGACAGGGAGGAAGATGGAAGGGGACAACACGAGGCAGGAAGCAAAACAGAAAAGAGAAAAATGGAAGGACAATGACACCGAGCGGGAAATGGAAAGACGAGGGAAGGAGAGGGAAGGAGGTGTAGAAAGTAAACGCATGAAGGAGAGAGAGAAGTGAAAAGGGTGAGAGAGAGAGAAGGGGATGGACAGAAGACTGTCAAGGGAAAAGAAAAGAGAAGAGAGACTGAGGGAGGCGGAAAAAAAGATATTTAATAACACCCATATATGAAGTATATACTGTATAGAAATATATGAAATGTGTGTGTGTAGAGAGAGAGAGAGATGGAGAAAGAGATTGCGTCGGAGAGAGGAGTGTGAGTCCAAATCGAAGACACTTAGAGAAAGCCCATTGATTGTGGTCACGGCTGGCTGAGCCCCTCTGTTTGGTTAGTCATCTATTTCTCCTGTATGCTGAGATCAAGCCTTTCTCCTCCTCCTCCTCCCCGTGTCCTCCCTCTCTCTCATCTCTCCATCGGAGATGACTGGACCGAGCCAGAGCTGCATCTTTCTCCCGGAGAGGAGAGCAAAAAACTTATAATTACTGCCTCCAACTTTCTATGGCCGGTTCTCCCGAGATCTGCGGAGGGTTAACGAATCAGTTAGCGTGATATGATTTCTGAATTTTTCCTGATGCCTATTTCTTCTTTTGCCTCCATTCAGCAAAAGTTCACGAAGGCAGACCGGGATCAAAGCGGCGTGGTCAGCTGCCTCGCATCATGAAGTCATCCGATTCACATCGGTAAGGCCCCGTGATCGGGAAAACAGGAGGACCGGACGGAGACGGGGGGGGGAGGAATGAGAAAAGATGAGAAATGTTAACTGTGTAAACACACAGCGAAGAAAAACCGTAAGCGAACGCAGTTATATTAGAAGTGGGACAAGGGGAGAGAGAAATTGAAAGAGAGGGGCGATCGATAGAGAGAGAAGCTGCGAGATTAGAGAAGAGACTGTATGGAGGAGGAGGAGGAATTCACCAAGGTCAACAAAGACAGACAGGCAGGAGAGAAGGTGCGTTAAGAGAAGGAGAGGGGGCGAGAATAAGGATGAGTAGGATCAGTGCATCACGTGATACATCGCCACTGAAAATCCAAAAGTCTTTGTTTTTACTACAAAAGGCGGCAGCTACGGAGGCCACACGCACCTTGAGGAGGAACCTTGACGCTCAACCCCCCTTCACACTAATAAGCCTTTTGATCCCAGTTGGATGGATACTGTACATGTTCATAAACCCATGATACTGTGTCATGTGTTTACTGAGGTACTGAGCCTTACATACGGTAAATCACATGTTAAGGGAAATAGGATTAGAGCACACACGAACACACGCACACACACACACACACACACAATGTCCATCTGGACCATAGACTGTAAAAGATGGACAACGCATCTCCACTTCCTGCCGTTGCACAAAGATCACCAAAGCTAAAATAGTTACAGGTGCCGAGATGATTTGACTTCACTCTTGGGATGCTGATCTTGACGTCCATCTTCATTTACAGTCTTTTAACTGGAGGAGGCGGCTGAGCCACAATCCTTTACTGTACATTATATAACATCCATATCCACTCACAGAAATGAATCAATCAGGTTTCACCTCTCTCCTGTTTATCCTGGGGCCTCTCCTACTGTAGGTTTGTACATGTTTTGTGAGTAACTCACACGCGGGCCTCTGAATTTTAACTGTATTGTGCATCTGGGGCAACACAAAACTGCCCTCGCCACAGTGCGTTAGTGCAGCCTGTTAACAGCCAGCGCTTCGGCATTAAGTGTCGACGAGAGATGATACAGCTAATATGTGTTTATGTTCCGTCAGAGAGTTTGCACTGTGAAACTCTGTGTGTGTGTGTGTGAGTGTGTGTGTGTGTGTGTGTGTTTGTGTGTGTGTGTGTGTGTGTGTGTGTGTGTGCGTGTGCGTGTGAGAGAGAGAGTGAAGGAGTGAGGAGGGCTTGAAAGTCCTCCATCCAAACTATGTCAACTATTTAATTCTGCTCCTCCGAGAGCCGGGGCATCTGTCCAACAGAGACTACAGCTGTCCTCCGCTCCTCGAGCTTCCCCCAGGATCGCCGTCTGTGTCTCCCTGTACGTCGTTAGATCTGCTCAGTGTCGGGAATTATCACCTTACCAGAGCAAAACATTACAGTAATGTGAGTAACAACTTGAAGTATCCCCGGTGCTTTGACGGTGATTGGTGAATAGTGTTGCCGACTTTTCAGAAAGCACCTAGTGACACATTTAGCAACTTTTTGGGGAGGCAGATTTTACTTCCTCTCCCCAAGAAAAAGAGTATTTGTCTCACGAACTGCATATCCTTTATTACCTCCGCCAAGGAGGTTATGTTTCTCCCATGTCGATTTCTTTAACGGATTTCCATCAAATTTGTTGGAAGGACGGGACATGGACCAAGAAAGAGCCCAGTGAATTTCAACATTGATCTAGACCAAGAGGTGGATCCAGGATTTTTTCTTAAACAATGTGAGATGAGGTGTTCTTTTTTGTTTTTTTTAACATTTCCCAGAGAACCATTCATGGATCTGGATGATAAATAAATCTGGGCCTTGGCAGAGGTTTTGAATGTTTTGTGTGGACCCCAGCAGGAGTAGATGAGGCCCGACATCAGCTAATGGGATCCTAATAAAATCTGAAACCCTACTCCCAGAATGTCTGCAGGTATACTGTCACCCACAGACACACAACCGTGTCCACTTGAGCCAGTTAACTTTCACAAAGTCCAATTCGTGTTTCCATCATGAACGTGAACGTGCGTGTTATCTCCCGTGTGTTTGGACGTGTGCGTTCAACATCGCCCTTCCTATGCTCTTAATTCACTCGCTGTATTAGCCCCGATGTGAAATGTCTACGTTAATGTTATGTCTAATAACAGCGATGTGTTATGATTGGGCTGTAAACTGTGGGCTGACAGAAGTGAGGAGGGGATGTGGAGGCAGGGGAACGGTGTTGAGAGGGAGTTTGAGTGCGTGTGCATGAGCATCCACATCTTTGTTTTTTGGGAAACCTGCGCGTGCGTGAATGTGTGTGTGTGTGTGTGTGTGTGTGTGTGTGTGTGTGTGTGTGTGTGTGTTGTGACCGCAGAGCGACAGTGATGACTCACCATCAGGAGACGACATGGTCGGGACACATCTATCGGGGGGCGATGACTTCATTACCTCTTGAAAGATGGATGAAAACATCGCTCCTCCTCTTCCTCCTCTCTGGTTCGAGTGTAAAACTCCTCAAGGAAGCAAACAGAGGAACCTTTGAATCATACTAATCACAATACTGCATTTTCCCCTTTTTTTTTTTTTGGACTGGCTTGACCTATGCTGGGGTCTCTGCAGGGCGTTCTTTGTTTGCCATTGATTCGCTCATTGTTTCTCGAACCTCCCCGCCTCTTTCAGTGGGGACGAGGGAAACAAGAGTAATGGATTTGTTATAATAATTCAGAACAGCGGCATGGATTTTTTGTTGTAAAGCCCTTGTAAAAATTGGGACTTATTGATTTTATACCCATGGCGCTTCTCATCAGCAACATCAAAAACAACTTTCCCCAGTATTTTGCCTCCTTCTCTCTCTTGTTCCATATGCCACTTCATCCATATTTCAAAACTTTCATCTTGCCAACATAGTGTCAGTATCACACCTTTTTTCTTAACATCATAAAGGTTTGAATGAATTATCAATAATCCCTTTTGGCTGTTGTGCCGTCCAGCCATCACTGGGAGGTATTTTGTCTGTTTTTTCATCGCGGGTCAGAGAGAAAAACTGGATAAGTCATTTTAGTGATTTTTCAGCATCTCGCGCCATCTGCTTTGTTCAAGCTGCTACGCAACGGCAACAAGGCAGTCATCCACAAGAGCTGCTTTCAGACACACAACAACTTTTCCGAGCCACCACCGGTCGTCAGTGCAGGGTGCAGAGGAGCGGTGTAGTGTGGGAATAGAAGACCGACTGGGGCGCATCATTCTGGATGAGCTACAGAGGTCGGATGATACATGACGGCAGACCATTGTGAGAATACAGGGGGATTCACAGTAAGCGAGTGGACCCTCTACTCAGGCGTTTGTCCTCACAGGTCATCCAGTTCAACTGCATGTTTCGAGTCGTCGTGACGATTGACCGTGTCCATCACTGCCAACTCGTCGCCGCGCACTCGACACACTGGGCTCATCACGCAGGAATATCAACGAGCCACCAGCCAAATTTCGTTCAACGTGACTGATCAGCTGTTGCTGACGTCACACTGCATTTTGTTTCTGGTGTCCAATGTCACATTTTTCCCACAAGCCCGTTCGGCCAAAATAGTTTTTCTGGCCCCTTGTATATTTTCACTGGCTTGGCAGCCAAAAAACATATAAGTGGCCTGTAAAGAAACACGGTAGGAAGACATTTTAATTAATAGCAGATTTATTGGGGGGAAAAAAAGCAGCTATTTGATTGGCTGAACTGAGACTAAAAAGGGAAATTGGCATACGCCCAGCCAGGCCCCAGAAATGAAAAGTCTGCCATTTTTGTTTTATCACAGCACTCTATGACAACATGCCCTCCTCTGCCTTCTCAAGTCCCGTAGCACTTGATAATCTTTGTTTGGGTTTTTTTTTTCTAATACATTAATCTTGCCTTCTGGACCCTTTGTTGTGATGCTGATGTATTCATCCTCCTCCCTCCGCCCACGGTGGGAGAAGTTAACTTTTGTCTCAGCGCGCTGTTGTTCCGAAACTCATCGGTGGCAGTTTCTCACCAAGGTGGGAGTTCTTCTGATGTGTTCTCAAGGCTCGCGTTGGTGTGAAATGCCAAGAGCGTCACGTGTCAGAGTCTCTCTCCACGTTGTTTTGTGAATGCTTAAAGAATGGTCCGCGCACGAAACTAACTGGATCGTACAAAGTCTGGAAAGGCAAAAAAAAATGTGCGGCAGCTACAACGGGCATCGCTCCAAAGCTTAAGGAGCCTGTTGTCATAAAGACAACATTATCGGTTTTGGACAGTTTCTCCTTTAAGGCGTTCGTGGTGCTGCATTTATTCAGTTCAATAAAAATAGTGACAGAGGCAGTTGCCTGAAGAACGACGGGCATGACTGTCAGTATTTAAATACGCTACAAAGAGCGACACAAAAGTTGTTCGGACACAAACGCTCAAATTCCGACGCCAACGGCTGACACCTTAATTCTTCCCAGACCGTCCTCCAAGTTTGAAGAAGAAAAAACAAGCCTCAGAAATACACAATACTGCTTTTCTTCGTCGAGGATTAAACCTCAAATATCTAATTTCCAAACAATTCATGTCTAATAAACCAATTAGGATTTTTGATCCCGTCGCTTGCCGTGCCGCCTATAGAATCACGGCAAGTCACAAGAAATGTGCAGGGGACCCGAGTTAGGCTTCTCACCGCCGCTGTCTCTTTGGATCTCTCCCCCTGCTTGTCACTGTCTGGCTCCGTGAGAATGAAATCACCGCGGCTGTATTGGCTTTCTGCAGCGCTCCTCGGCTCCAAATGGGAAGGTCACCCACAACGCGGACAAGAGAGATTCAATTTAAAATCTGTACAGCTCGCCGAGGAACACTCGCCCTGTGCCAGTGTGTGTGTGTGTGTGTGTGTGTGTGTGTGTGTGTGTGTGTGTGTGTGTGTGTGTGTGTGTGTGTGTGTGTGTGTGCGTGTGTGTGTGTGTGTCAGATACTGACATGCACCCTTCCTCCTGACCCACAGAAAACCATCAACGCAACACAATCTCCTCACATCAGAATTTGACACCAAAGCTGTGGTGAATTTCTACAGTCGCACCGACAGGACTGCGGATAATGTCGGTGAAACTCTTGCGGTTCTATTCTCGACAGCAGAAAGAAACTTCCTTGTTACTAGTTAACACACGACGCATACTAACACACCGACACACACATTCACATACACACACACACACACACCCTTCCACAGGGCCCCGAGTGGCGCCGTCAGCGGGTGCGGTGGAACAGGTAGTGTCGCCCATGGGTTGTATTTGCTCAACCCACCAGGGGCCAATAGAGAGATTGTCCCCCTCGGCCAGGAACCTGCCCACAAAGACAGGAAGTGGGACCCTTCCACCTGATACCGCAGCACTGCCGGGCCCCGGGGGGAGAAACATTTCAATGTGGCGCCCGTGATGGATTAGCTGCTATTCCCAAAATGTGTTTACCTAGGCGCACACAGACGGTTAGCAGCAGGCCGCTCCGCACACAATGACGGCAAACAAGGCAGTGTGTAGCAGAGGCTGTAGAGCAAATAAGGCCATGCTTCAGGGAAAAAAAGTTGCACGTTTAAACAGCGCAACGGCACGGGAAGGAGTGGGCGGCCTCGCAGTCATTACTCATTGTTGTGCGTTGTCAAATGAGATCAACCCTTTCATCTGTTCAAGCCAAGCAGCCGTGGAGCAGTTCTCACTCCGGAGACAGGCGGGCTCGCTCTCCTTTCTTCTCGCCCTTTCTTTTGATGCAGGTCCAGTCCAGCAAACAACCCCACGACTCCTTTCATCAGGCAGCAGCGTACCATGAAAAATGACTGGTGCGGCCGGCACGGCGAGCAGGCCGGACCGCATTCTGCATCGCGGGTCAGTTCCGAGCGCAGGAGCCTCGTCACAGGTCAAACCAAACCTCCCCTCCGCCTGTCGCACCTGTCACTCAGCACTAAATGCTGTATAATGGAAATACATCGGGTCCTATACGACGTTGTGTAACACATCGTGACAGCACCATATGCCATGCCAGGCAAACAATATGACGATATGAAACAAGGGTAATGATGAGGAAATCTACTTTAGTAATTAGCGTCATCACTCATGACAGTGCCGCACTTCTGAAGTGACGCTACTGGTTGAAAACTGCATTGGAACTTGATTATTTCGATTATGCAGGAGAGGCGGGATAAACCTGCCAAAAGAATAGTATCGGGACATTGTGTCATGATATTGTAAGACATTCAAGTAGAGCTCAGAGAAGGCAGACCCAGGCCAAGGAAGAGTAATCGCCCACCCATGTGCTGTTTTACCCAAATCCCAATCTCGCAATGGTGAAGAATCCTTCAAAAAGAATTCTCCTCCCAAAATTGAATCACCTGTTGCCATATCATATCTTTGATGATTTTCATGCAAATCAGTCCATAACCTTTTGAGTTATCCAAAAAAACAAAAACTGACAAACTGGACCAATCTCAGTATCCTTGTTAACTCCTTGACGGATGAAATACGGATGTTGCCGTTGTTGCGTTACAGACATTTCAGCGGAGGTTAATGGATTCTGATTTCAAAAACTAGAATGTCACTCGGAAGAGCACATACCTCCATCAAGGCTCAACAGTCTCCTTCAATTCCATCAAGCTACACCAAATTGCACACACTCATACAGTAGGTATCAGTAAATATGCCAGATGTTTTTCTATAAAATAAAGAAAAAAGACGGCATGTATCTCAAAAATAACGGTGGATCTCTGCATCCGCACCAAAAGTTAATGGGTTCCGGTCCCATCCTTCCACCATGTTTCATTGAATTTCTGTCAGTAGCTCTTGCGTAATCTTGCTGACAAGCGGAGGGGTGAAAACATTACCTCCTTGGCGAAAGTAATTATTGCATAAAAAATATGTCTGAGAAAAGACTGTCTGTCGATTTTGAAAGAGCGTATTACGACGTATGTGGTCGTGATGAAGACCGCAGTCCTTTACAGGAAGTTATGTACACAGCTGCTAGAGGTCAGTGATGGATCTGGTAAGCCCGTCAAGTTTGTGTATGTCAATGGATTTCCTTATATTCTGTAAAGTAATCGTGCTGATTCTCTGCCAGGTCACCATAACCCTAACCATCACCCCAATGTTTACAAGTCATTAACCTGCAGATTGTCTCTGGGAAAGACGCGGTCTTAAGTGGCCGACATCTCAAAAACTACCACAGACGAACCAAAAACGATCAGCATGTCTAGATAACCACCAGAGGCAAGTGCGAACAAGTCCTCGTGTGATTTGAGTGTCTCCCTGGCTTCCCGTTCCCTCTCCTGCAATCCATCTGCAACCTTCTACTTCATCACATCTTCCTCTCATCTCTCCTCCTGTCGTCTCTCCTCCTCTCAGCAGCATGTTGTACAGTCTGGGTCTCTCTCTGGGGGCCGCATATTGTGTGTATGTGCCTGGGATGGCAGACAGGCCTGACCCATTTACCAAACGCTTTTATCCCCCCCTCCTCTCCTCCTCTCCCTCCTCCTTCGCTCCGTCTCTCAGTAACCACCACTGACTCGCTGTACATTTGTATGCGTCTCTATCACTCCGCGGTGTTTGGTATGGATGTCTGTTCCATTCGTCCGTCCGCCTCATTTTCCCTCATGTTGTTTTTCACTCCGGAATGATGAGGTGGTGGTGGTGATGGTGGTGGTGGTGGTGGTGGGGGTGCCTTCGCCATTTGCATTCGAGAGGTTGTTTCACGGGATGACACACACGAACACTTGCACACTCTCCCACTACGCAAGACCCACTCAGACGCTCAGTGTGTGCAACAACTAAAGATAGAAGCAGGCAGACATGGACGAGTGTGGACAATAAAGACACAAATATCACCGGAGACAGACGAGAGACGTCACGGCAACCAGAGGGATATGCATTTAAAGACGAGGCTGCGGCCAAAAAAACAAATTATAAGATTGTGTGGAGTGTTTTTTTTAATCGTCTATGCTCGTGTGTGTGTGTGTTTTGATGGACGAGCGACTGAACGGGCCTTTGATAGAGGAACGAGACAGCAATGACCAAACTCAATTAGCCCCACCGTGCGTGTCTCTGGGCCGAAGCCACTGGCCCGTCACTTACAGCGCACAGACTCATAAATCCTGATTAATTTAGCTCACGATAAATCACAAACAGGTAAGTGTGTGTGTGAGCGCGCACACACACACACACACACACACACACACTCACAGAGAGACCTGCATGGAAGTCGGGGTTGTTTGCGTAAAGCGAAGAGCTTAATAAAGCCTCACATCTGAGAAAACACACCGTCTAGACACCGACAGACAGGACACACACATACTGAAGACCCCAATTAGCTGACCCCGAACTTAACATACACACCCTTCTGGTCTCTCGTTCGCTCTCACACGTCTCCTCTGTCACGTCTCCTCTGTCAAAATGGCTTCCCCAACCACATGGGCTAAGAATATCACTTTCCTAGCTCGGCAGGTTTTGGGTGTTTTTTTTTACACAAACACTGTAGTTTTCTTTTGGTTAATTAAAAGGCTTTAAAAGGGAATACGTTCACACGTCGCGAAATATATAGCTGCTTTAAGCAAGCTAGCTAAGCAGTTGGTTTGCTTAGCTAGCTTGCATAAAGAAAGGAAACGGGGGGGAAACAGATAGCCTAGCTGTCGGGACGAAATTCACCTATCAGCACTTCTAAAGTTGACATTAATCACTTGTGTTTAGTTTGTTTAATCTGTTACAAAGTCTAATTGCCAAGAACCAATGAAATTGTTTCTAGACAAAAAACAACAACATCTTAGCTCATAGAAAACAGCTAACGTTAGCGTTCAGCCACTTCCTAGCTTACATTACCGTTTGATATTGTGATTGTGATGAGCAATGCGTTTTAATCCTGAAATATCAATGCATATCTCTTGGACACTTTTATTTAAGCGTGGAAGTAAAATGCACTGGAATCAAGCTTGTTATCTAAAGCAGTTGAAAACCCTTATTTGAATATGATCTGCTTTTTATTTGATTTGACAATAATGATGTATCCATGTTTCTGTTTGTATTTCTTCTACTGTTCTCATATCCTTGTGAAGGACTTTGTCACTGGCGCCTGTGAAAGGTGCTAAATATTGCTTGTTGCTTGCTAAATGCTAAATCCAATGCTAAACTACAACCTACCAAATTTCATGTATGAACATTACAAAAATTGCTCACTTGATCCAGTCCCTTATTTCGTAAATCAATGTGTCCAAGACGTACATCAATATTTCTGAATAAAATTGCCTTTCCCATCACTATCAAACACTATTTAGAAGTTGTTGTTTTTTTAAAAAGAGTTTGAATGCTAACGTTCACTAGCGGTTGTCTAATTGCAGCTGATGAGCTTTGAAATAGGTTTACATGGAAACAAGGTCTTCCAGAAGTGAACCACCCATCGTCTTTTCAGTTGTCGATCTGCCCACGGGAGCAGGGGAAATACGACTCGCAACCTGAATCACAGCAGTGCGACATCATTCTCTTGACGACAGAATTTTCCCGCCCTGCGTTCGATGTCAGGAGGAAAATATCGTTAGTCTGAGTGTGGTTTATGGAGCTTGGACAATCCCACCGTGGGAAGCTGGAGGCATTAAGCCTGAACCCTCTGGCCGACACTTGGCCTCCTCTCGCCCCAAGTCTCGTAGCCGTTGTCCCTCATCCGAAACCGCTTCACAACATGAAATCTAACCTCCCTCCTTCAATTCCTCCGAACCTGTGGCCGCGACCTGTGGTTTTTGGACGGGCAAGAATGTGGGGCCGATTCCACAAGGTTAACGTTGAAGCATGACCGCAGCCTCTCCCCCCTCTTCCATCTTCCGTCTTCCGTCTTCCCTTCGACTCGCCGTCGACCGCAGTGGTGCTGAACTACTGTCGCGAGCTGTCAGTCTTCCGTTTGTCCCCATCATCTCTCCAACCGACTCTCGCATGCCGGGTTTTTCGTCAGCCACCGTGATGCTATTGATGTCGGACAGCTCGGGTGTGTTTGGAAGACCAAGACGCGGGATTACGTAGCCAGACTGCGTCAAGTGGACGCCGTTTCCGCGGCCAGACGAACAGGCCGAGAGCACACACTGTGCACACACTGGAGCGATGGCGCAGCGACAAACACTCGCTTGTGTGTTCACCTTGATCTGTCATTACCCTTCTGCTCACACACACACACACACACACACACACACACACACACACACACACACACACACACACACACACACACACACACACACACACACACACACACACACACACACACACACACACACACACACACACACACACACACACACACACACACACACACACACACACACCGAGAGGGACACCGGTGTATACACCGAAAGCCAGGGGCGGCGTGACAACATGAAAGATTGAACGAGTTGCGGCAGGAGGAAACTGCTGCTCCACCTCGGTCTGGCGGGATGACATCAGAGGCGTGGGATGTCAGGGCCTCGGTGGGAGCGAGCAGGACAAAAGGAGGAGGAATCGGGTCGGTCGGCCAGGGGAGGGTTAGTACCCATCATTACCGACTCTGTCGTCGGGGAACAACATTGGAAACGACCTGGGAGAAGGTTTGGATGTGACCGGGGTATGTTTGGGAATGAAATCGACGTTGAGACCGAGATGCCTCAACGTTGTTCAAGTCAAACAATATAATTCAGTTTTTCTCTGTGCATTAAGGCTTCTGGTGCTCCAAGTGTTCATTATAAGCTACTCACATTCATACATCTTTCAACTTCCTAAAGATCTGGCAACCTTCCTCGATTTATAGCTCAACAAACCTCCTGCCCCAGAAAAATTACATTTCTAATCTGTCTACACTACGGCATCAATTGCGAAAACCTTTTTATCCACGAGCAAATGGCTCTTTACTGCCAGGACAAATACAACATCCATACGCGGCAAATGTAATTTACCCGACTCACTCTTGTTATTGCATTTTTCCAGTCAATAGTCTCCTGATTCTGATGATCCTGAAAGAGGAAAAGGCAGGCCGAGTACGCTGAGGCACTTTTGAAAATTAGTTGCACAATTGATATCTTGTCAGCGTTGTATTATGTCCCTAATGATGATGACACACGACTTGTCCAGTGGTGGGGGAATAGGCACTCAAGGTCTTTGCATTTATACAAATGTATTGACTATGTGCTTGGCCCCTGCAGCACTGTTGACAAAATGGATAGCTGATGGCAGCAGAAGGGCCCGACTGGGGTTTGGGGAGTTCTGTGGAGCTAATACGCCATCTAGTGGCAACGAGAGAGAAAAAAACAAGGTCTTTCCTCTGCACTGTTGTCATTTGGAAAAACGACGAGTACATTTCTTTCAACTGTAACTTCATTTGTATTTCCATTGCAACTTGGAAAAAATAAGTACTTACAGCCACTGTTGAGTTATTTTACAACCTAAAATGTCAGAGGTCATACCTCTCCTTAAAATCAATCAAGCTGCACCAAATGACACAAAATTCTAGATGACTGTCCCAAACCTGTCTAATATTTTTTAATCAAGATCCATGAGTTAGTCCCTAGGAAATCTGTGAACATGTCCCATCTCGTGAATATAAAAGTAAGGCTGAGAAATCCCCAACATATATGCCTTATTTTCACCCAAATCCCCAATTTTTTTAACGCAATGGGGAAGAATCCTTCAAAAAAAAAATCCTGTATCCCTTCCAGAATTGAATCACCTGTTACCGTGCATGAGATCTGTCTTTGATTCAGGATTTAATGGGTTCTTCTTTCTCGGCCCATGTCCCATCTTTCCACCGAGATTTTTAGGAATCCGTTCAGCAGTTTTTTGCATTATCCTGTTGACAAAAACAACAAACAAACAAACAAACAAACAGATATGGGTGAAAACAAAACCTCCTTGCTGGAGATGAAAATACTACATTAAATGAAAACATGAGTATTTATCGAACTCTGAATGTGCTTCACCGTTTAATTTCAGAATGAACCTTGGATTACAGTTAGATTTAATTTCGTTCAAGCAAAAACACCATGTGGAATGTGAGCCGCCAAAATATTATGAATACATTTGTTCTGAAATTAGTTGGAAAGAAAAAAACATTTGTCAATTGACAGTTTCAAAGTACCGCAGTCAATTTTAATAAAAGAAAAAAAAAGATTCACAGCAATAAGTGAAAGAGACAGTTATTGTAATGAACATTAAAAATCTAAGAAATGCTAAACCGACGAATTAATAAAATAACAAATCGTCAGTCATATTAAGTCATTTGGCCCAAATAAGCCAAAAAGTGTTTTCGTTGAAAAGATTATTATACTCAAAATATTTCCCTAGAATTCCTAATCCAGCATGATATTTGCAGCTTAGACATTCCCTTTCTTTCCTTGCAGGCGTTTGGGAATACTTTTACAATTCCATGATATTATGGAATGTGGGAATGTGGGAATAAAGTGGCGAAGTGACGTACAACTAGGGCTGTGCGATGTGGCGATAAATAATGAGTGACATTAGAAATTAGTCTATTATTTCGTATTCTGCCATATCGTTTATATGGCACAAATGCAGGGCAGGAGGTTTTCATGAATTCAAGGAAAATAAACATGGGGGAGAGTGAAGGTGACACAGAACAGGATGGGGACTTTGAAAAAGCGAGGGGCTCGTACCTAAAAGAAAGTTGCTCCAAAAATGTCTGTTGCAAGGACGTGGTATTGGGTATGAAAATTCAGATGTGGACCAGAAAAGTGCACTTTGAAAATGATGCAGCGGAACAGTCCACACAAAAGACTCGTAACAGCACTTACCTCTTTTTTACCACCGACGCAATTACCGTGTAAAACAGAAAGTCTACGGATGAGAGATGACAGAAATCACAAAGATGGAAGGGGAAAAAGGTTGATGTTGTAACCTCAACATCTGAAAAGACCTGGCCCCATGACATGAATAACGAGTACTGACCTGTGTTGTTATCTGGGAAAGAAATGAGATGGGTGTGAGACTTTGGTCACATCACGCAGCCCTACGTACAACTCCCCTTGAATTGTTCATCTCTAAAGTTTTGCTCGAGAAAACGTACGATATTCAAAAGAGAATTTCGAAGAAGTCTGTAGAAAGGTTAGAAAGTGGAGACCTCTGAGCAGGATATGATGCGCAGTACTGTGTGTTTCATCTTGTGCTCATGAATGTTTAAGGACTACATTTGGAAAATATGTGGAATTTTAAGACACTGTGAGCAGCATAAAAGTGCACCATTTTCAAAAGTGGAAAACAAAAAAAAAGTAGAGTACAAAGTACATCCATCTGCAAACTCTGCACACTTCCCCGTTCGCACTCGTCTCCGTCTGTCAACCGGGGCGTCTGTAGCAGGCCCCTTGGTAGGAAGTTGCGTTGACGACACTGAACATGTCTCTCCTGACAAAAGACAGGAAGTTCTTCAGAGGGCAGAGGGGCAGGCTGGCGTGGTGGTCGTGTGAGCGACAGAAGGTGGTATGAAACGTTACGTCTTCGCCGTTGTACAGCACCCTAATGAACAGCTCCCCGTCTTTCGCTTTGCCTGCTCTCTTCTTCAGCTGCCCTGGAGCTGGTGGGGGACTCTTCCACAGCTCAAACACCACTCTCGCCGCAAAGCGTGGGAACCTGGCCTCCTCCAGTCCCAGGGCACTGAGCAGCGGGGCCATGGTGACGTCGTGAGCCGAGGAGACGGTGAAGACCTCCTCGCCCCCTGCTCGAGGCTGACGGCCAGCCTCGCTGCCCTTGGCAACGCGCTCCATCTTGGCAGCGGTCCGATTGAGGTAGGGATACATTGCCAGGACGGCGTATTTATGGTACAGCCCCACTCTTCTCCGATCCACCTCGTCGTCTAGCTGCTGCCGGCGAATCACAGCAAACTGGGCCATTGTCAGACATCCGCCGGCGCCGCCATCCCCCATGGGAACGCACGGGAAAGACAGGCCGTGGCATAGGTGGCACAGCAGGGAGTCTATGGGATTTGCGGCTCTGAGCTGGCGGGTGGGCAGACCCAAGGTCCGCGCCATGTCGGCGTAATTCCTCTCCAGCTTGGTGTCGGCCACCCGCAGCCGATACTGCCTCCTCTGCTCCTCCTCCAGGTACCTGTTTCTGGCGGGGCAGTCGCAGGCCGAGCCGCAAAACAGCGTGCTCCACTGGTGGCGCGCGGTCAGCTTCGACCAATCAAAGTCCGGGAGGAAGCCGTAGAGGAAGGCCAGCCCCGACTGGAGGGTCCGGCTCTTCCCGGTGGTCTCCACCCACAGCTGGCGCGGGGACCAATCGGAGGGGAGGAGATTGTGGCGCTTGTAGGCTTGTTGGAGGAGCTGCCCATTGCGTAGGTGCTGAACCACACCTGGAAAAGGAAAGAGACAAGATGAAAGATGTTTTGTTTTATTGATATATATATCCAAGATATTATAATAATTATTCGTATTTACACCTGATTTATTCTTGTTAAGAAACAAGACATATTGGTCTACGAGTCGACCTCCCTTCGCCTACCTGTCTGTGTGAGCTCGCCCATCTCACAGGCACTGTGGTTGGGCAGACGGGGAACAGAGCCCAGCGTCGACTCCCAGTGGCCTCGGCCTCCGTGGCCCATGTGGCCGATGAAGGAGTTCAGCAGGGGATGTGAAGGTCTCCTGAGGGAGGAGAGGGCCGACCAAAAGGTAAGAAACAGACATGATACTTTCATGACATTGTTTTTACTTTTATACTCATGGCAGCTTATGTCAGCTGTTTGTCGGAATAACATATTTTCAAAGATGGCGTCACCTAAACAATAGTTACAGTATCACAGAGATAATATGTGAGCAAACTGACAATGTTCTTTTTTAAAAATTGATGGTAAATACACACAACAGGATCTCTACATGTTAAGTCCGTGACTCCCGACACCGACCACCAGGTGTCTCTCTAACACAGCAGAGCTACAACACGTGCTCAATATGTGTGGGTGGGAATATGGGAGATGGAGATATAAAAAGATGACTGAATTGGTTGCTTTGGGACACACACACCCATACAAGAGCACACACAAATGTATATACACACACGTGCTAGTGACCAGGGTTGAGGGCGGTAAGAGGAGCAGTCAGTGATCTCATAGATTAGAGATGATTGAAGATTACAGTTTAATATAACAAATCTGCAAGAGCAGCAGCTCAGCCCGCTCAGATTAAGAGGAGCACCCACGCACGCCCACACACACACACACACACACACGCAAACACTGTTTCCATAGGGATAGTGGAATGGTTCAGGAACACAGCACACATAATCTAGCATCTGTTAAGGACGACGTCTGTGTTTTGTTTTTTTACTACATCCTCTCTTTTTTTGCCAAAAGCCTCACGCTGATTTCAGATCTCTTGTGGAAATACAAACCCTGATTTTCTATTTTTAAGGACATTCTTTCCTTTTGTAGTCAAACTGCATCACCATCTATCATCTCTCCACATTAGCACACTAAAAGACTCGTGAAGTGAAATATTGTGGCTGCTCAGTTCAGCTCTGTCGTCAACAGATCAGTTCGCCGAGGGGAGTTTGGAGCAATCTGGATTACTGGCGTCACTGGGAGACTGGACGTCACTAATGTGGACAAAGAGGCAGCCGGTCTGTCTATTCAGCCGATTGTCGCTAACCAAAGATTACAGATCCCAATTACATTAAGCGGGGATTATTATCACTGGATAGGACGGACAGGGAGAGAGATTAGTGAGGAAGGGATGAGGGGGAAAAAAGGAGTCTGGCTTAATTAGGGAAATGAATGAACTGAAAAACGGAAATGAGATGATGTGAACTGGGGGACGAAGGAGAAGAAGAAGAGGAAAGAGAAGAGGAGATGTGCCCTGCTGAAGAGAGAGCTCAGTTAACCGCAGACAGAGACAGTGGGTTGGCAAGCTGATGCCCACACACACACACACACACACACACACACACACACACACACACACACACACACACACACACACACACACACACACACACACACACACACACACACACACACACACACACACACACACACACACACACACACACACACACACACACACACACACACACACACACGGCTAAATGCTCCCAGGGAATATGCTGGATGAGATCCCTGTAATTACGCCCTGGTCTAAATAAAAAGAGAAGTACCGACATTATTACCAGGACACCAAAATATGAATCAGACTTGTAATGTTCCATCTGCCTGTGTGTGTGTGTGTGTGTGTGTGTGTGTGCGTGTGTGTGTGTGTGTTTGAGTAACTGCATTAAAGAAAAGAAGAAGGAAAAAACATGCTATTCAAAAGAAAATAGACTGTTCATCCCAAACAGAAAGAGAAATGTGTGGAGGAGGGATTGTGGACATGACATCATACAAATGGAAAATTACCAATGTTGACGTAAAAGTTCTGGGGCCGGGTTTTGTTATGAGACGCACTGATATGACAGTAAATGTCATGTTAGGTGTTTTGAGCTGAAGAGCACTGTGTACATGAACAGCTCAATTCTAATTCTTCCTTTTGTTGTTGAACCCCCCCCCCCCCCCCCCCCAAACTTATATAAATTCCTGTTGGTTAATGAATGAAAGATGTGGAATTTTTATCAGCTTGTTTGTTTGTCAGCAGGAAGACACAATTACTACAAAAGAGATTTCCATAAAACTTGGTGGAAGGATGGGAAATGGGCCAACAAAGACACCCTCCCACAACCACCCAGCCACCCACACACACACGCACTCACACACACGTTAAAGTCAACAGTGAAAGCTTCCAAACCTCCATCATATAAGAGGCTTTTGTAGCAGGATGACCTACTTTCAGCTCGAGTTCAAAGAACAAAAGTATTGAAAATATTTAATAATCAAATGTACATGACAGATCAACTGCATCATATCAATCTGAAATACACGTGTGTGTACGTGTGTGTGTGTGTACGTGTGTGTAAGTGTGTGTGTGTGTGTGTGTGTGTGTGCAGATTACAGATGTGCAGAGCTGATGTGGCTGCAGTGTAAGTTTAGTCTCAACTCTCAAAAAAAAAAAAAAAAAAAGAGGAGAGAGGTCACAGGGAATTTACTGACAACATGGTCCAAATAAATCATCCAGGAAGGATGTGGGTTCACACGTCAAAACCATCTGATCAAACTAACATTTTCTGTATTTAAAAGTTGTCGGACGCCAGCCACATACATTTAACTTAATGTATTCATAGAGAAACTGTAAAAAGTGCTGATTTCAGACTTCTGAAGCTGGTGAGCCTTCAGCTCTCTGAATGAGCAGCAGAGTCAACGAGAGAAGAGAGGGGAAAAGACAGCTATAGATGAACATGAGCATTATGAACTAAAGGAGACAACAATATTCATTTGAGCATGTGTGTATTTTGTTCTGCTCAGTGAGGACGTCGCTCAAATCGTCAACTCTCAACAGACTACATGCACGAGTGAATGTGAGAGTGAGTGAATCCATCTGCACCAGAGCGCAGCAGAACAGACGTGTCAAAACAAATGCACCAGTTATCGCCGACACATGAAATAACTCTGCAGAACCGAGGGACTGTCAAAATCTGTCCGCTGCGATAATTGTGGGTTTAAATCCTTTAGAGATGCTGATATTTCAAAAGTAAATGAAAAGCATTGGAGGGGTGATGCAGAACCCTGCACATGGGTTGTATATAGGCCACAATATATACTTTTCTTCCTTCTTTTTTTCTTTAAATCACTGCTTAAAACATATCTATTATCTATTCGGGTTTGTTTTGCGTGCCTCGCAAGTATTTGCATTTACTTTGATTGTAATCTCATCGTGTGAACGCACCATTAGAAAGTACTGTGTGCGTGAATAAACATTTTTTTGTTATATTGTACACCAACACACAAAGAATTATACAATAATATAGTCACAAAAGAAGACAACTTTGTCTTTTAACACAGCTAACTTTCTTACTGCTTCTGACTCATTGGCAGATTTTGCGGGAGAATATCAAAAGCTGTTGCAGCTTATAAGTGGAGCCTCTTCATCATGTCTCCTCATTCGGCTTTAGGAGGAGGTCGCTCCGACTCCCAGACTCTTAAAGCTTAAATCCCAGCAGCAAATTTCATGCCTTGTACTCTGACCTGGTGTAATTAACATTGTGGGCATAATACTTTAATCTTCGCACTCAAGAAAAAAAATAAAAGTGTCGAGTATAGGCTTTTTGCTAAGCCGCCAATCTGCTTTCTTCATGGTATTACTTAATATACTTGTTACTATAAATGAGTAAACATACTTAAATGAAGCACAGTGTAGATTCAAAATGCGATGTTACACTTTCATTCTGAGCTGTGTGTGTGTGTGTGTGTGTGTGTGTGTGTGTGTGTGTGTGTGTGTGTGTGTGTGTGTGTGTGTACCTGCTGCTGGACAGGGTGCAGTCGATGGCCGGTCGTTTGGTCTTGGGGATGGAGTAGAGTGGGTAACGGTCTCCATGGCGAATCATCACCTGGACAGAGAGCAACGTGTAGTCGGCAGGACTGTGACCTGTCAGGGGGAGGAGACTTTCGTCAGCATCCACATGTACACGCCGATAAACATGAATATATATTTTAGTTTTTTAATTTGGCAATGATTGCCAAGATGTCGTTTTGACAAAGAAATGTAATGGAGGCTGTAGAACTTGAACGAAGAAAATAAACATGTTATTTTACGTAACATTCAAAGATAAATGCACATCTTCTATGCATCGTTTACTCTGCAAAATAAACGTTTTCATACCGACAAATCGAGCAGACACAGTTGAGTTTTATCAGCAGTGGCTTCTACAACTCGTCTTATTTTGTAAGACTTTTCAGTGAAGGGAGAAAAAAGCCACAAGGCTCCACGCTGCCGTGCCGTAGAGAGACGAAACTGCAGCTTTAATGGATGATGCAATCTAGTCTCCCGAGCACTGACATACTCAACTAAACTCTAACGTTATTACCGTTATTAAGTATTGATGCATCATCCATCAAATCAATTGTTTCTAGCCGAGCGAGAGCTGCTCTGGATTTGTTTTTATTGCTCTGCTAATAAAAAAATAATTAACTTTGTGAGTTCATCAGGTTTTGTTGGTCTTAGATCAGTTCCGATTTTTTAATCTTTCAAACACAGATCATGTGTGAAACCACTCATCTCACTAAAGTCTATCTGTCTCTAGATTGGGTGGATTTGATGTGTCGGTGCAGGTCTCACCCTCCCAGGCTTGTTCGGTGTGGTTGGGACTGTTGCAGTAGCCATAGGCCTCAGATATTGGGTTGGGCTCGTGGGCGTGATGCACCGGGATCACTCGCTTTCTGCTCTTCCCCAGAGGAGCCCCGACGCCTCCGTCGATGGCCTGGAAGGGTCGCTCCTCGACTATGGGGGTGGTGGGGATCAGGTTCACTGCAAAAAAAAAAGATTGAGACTAAAGTCCGCTGCATGCGTCTCGAACCAGACACCCACAATCCTCTGCAATCATGGCTTGAGATCACTGCTGTCCCTTACAGCCAAACAGAAAGTGATTTTTGCAACTGAAACTGAAAATTACCCAAAACCTGTTGAATGTTGCGAGAGACCTAAAATAAAGTAAACCAGTGCAACCGTAATTCATCTACATGTCAACAGCTCTATACCCCGAAACTCCTCACCGCTACCAGTGTGTTGCCTGGACACCGGTGACCTGTGACCCCAGAGAGAAATGGTCCAACAGGGGCAGAGGCATTGTGGGAACTGGAAGACCCATTCACAAATATCCTGAGGAAAGAGAAGTTGAACCCATGTGCCCCTTTGGAAGAACACGTTCCCAAATCCAAGCAGTTTTTTCCAACATGCACTGAAATAGGGACATTGCGGACACTGAACTTTTCCTGCAGCCCCCAGTAAAAAATTCCGGGTAAGGTAAGAATGAGCTCATGTGGGAATATAGAAGGAAAATCTCTGGAGCGAGTGTAAACAAAAACTTTCCGCAGCGGAATTATCGCCATGTCCTGCCTCCTGCTGCTCTACCCCGACGACACAGAACTGTTCCTGTTGGTGTGAACACGTTAGACTGGGAAGATAATCTGCTGCTTTCGTCACATGTGACGGACAAACTGTGGAAAATGCCTGAACCCACTTTCGCAGACATTTTCTAGAGTTCATGTCTGAACAGACAGACCGAGGTTAAAAACAATACTCTGCCCCAGGCTATGTCGGCATGCAGGGTAATCGAGACCATATCAAAAGAAAAATGTGAATATGTGCTTTCCATATGTTTTGCATGGATTGGCATTAGGCTAAAACTTTGATCCCATGCTGCGACCTCTGACGGATTTAAGGGAATTAAAATAAAATATAGTTATAATTAAAAAAAGCAAGAATGCTGGTCCACAGCCTAGCGCCACCCATTTTGCCAAGTTTCATCCAAATTGGATCGAAACCGCCGGTGAAAGACAAGACCGTTTCCATTATTTATAAAACCAACCGACTCAAGGCTTTGTGAATGTTTATAGAAAAAACTTGCACAAAATGGAAACATATCTACAAGTTTTACTCTGTTGCTACGTGACCAACTTCTGGTGAAGACTGAATTGGAAGACTCTACTGTCGACAGCCGGGACTTCAAAAATGTTCAAGGTAAAATGTAAAGCAGTGTGTCATCTCTCACCTCTCAACAGCTCATAACACTTAGAGCACAAGCTGTGAAAGCAGTTAGGCAAAGCTAATTATCTTGTTAGAGCAGATAACGGAGGACCAGACACAACACATGTAGAAGGATGGAAATATTCATATTTAAAGCTCAAATTGGGATCAACTGGGTAAAAAATTCCAAACAAATTTCATGTTATTTAACATAAAATATATTTCAAGTGTGAAGGTCCTCTCTGCCTCTAAACAAGCTATGACAGTTTTGATTTTCTCCCTGAGTGTAGATTTCTGTAAAAGCTCACCGCTGACGAGGGAGAAGAAAAGGTGCGCGGCGGCAGCGGAGACCATTTCGACGACGGCTCTGGAGCTTGAGGTTTTCACTCGCACGCACACACACTGGAGCTCATTCACCGTCCGCAACCTGTCCCCCTCTCTCTGCTCCGAGCCCGATGCACTGCCAGCCCCCAAAAAAACCTCCCACACCCTGAAACGAACCAAACCCCCGGAGGCACCGTCGCCTGCACAATGGAGCTTTTGTAAGAGGTCCGACCATCACCACCAAGTGCACACACACACCCGCACGCACACACGTACACACGCACACACGCACACACACGCACTGGCACACAGAGCATACTGTGGCGCGCACACGCTCACTGCACAAATGCATACGCCCACACTTAAGTGTGGCTGGAGTAATAGGAATTTTGAATATGTTTCCCACTTTCCATCGGCCTTAATGAGGTCTTGAAAACGCAGCGGGGGGGCCGTTTGAAAGCGCTTTCAACAAAAGGGAACAGCTCAATATGACATTTGAAATGTCATGAATCTCCTCAGCCTTAACGCTTTGACACTCCACACGTGTGCAGACAACCACGCACGCACGCACGCACACACACACACACACACCCCCCCTTATTCACAAACCCAGAGCTAAACTTGGAACATCCTGTGAAATCTCCCACCACCTCTGTGAACCCGACATTATCCACTCGACTTCCACCTGAAGGCAAAGAGGGAAAACATGCACACAAATGGATTTGCGCTGCAGTGATTGGGGGCCAAATGTGGTTCGGCCTCAAATGAACAAGGCGTGTCCCGGCTTACAGTGCCCCACTCAAGTTAAGAAACATTTCTTATCTCATCTGCCCGATATAGATTTTTGGGGGCATTAAGCAGTAAAAGAATTTCCAATACGGCTAGGTCAGACTAATACTCAAATGCGTATTAGTCTGGGACCGCTCGCTTCATTTTTTGATTTTCAAGAGGCAAAATGCCTCCGGCCGCAATTGGATGACAACAAATCATGTGACATCTGACGAGAGACGCGAAAATGTCAATTTAACAGGGCATAACAGAGGTTATACACAATATATATATATATATTGTATATATATATATCACAGAAATACCCGTGTTACTTCTGTCCAAAGCAGCTTTCGGACATGCACTGAAGTCCTGACATCTTCCTGAACTTTTACCGAAAGGCTGTATGTGAGAATGCAAATGTCCGCAAATGTTGCCATGGGTATTTTTCCGGAACTTTTCCTGCCGGCACCATCTTCAGAAAAATGTCCAAGTGTGCCCATGTGAGGATACAGGAGGAGGATCTCTGCAGGATTCACAGCGGGGCGTGCGGGCGCCCTACCCAGGTGCCACTCATCGCCGGAATGTTCCGGGAAATGTTCCTCCTGTTGCGAACGCGTCCGACTCGGACAGTCTCCTGCCACGCTCTCCTTATATGTGCCAACGGCAAACTCCGGAAAATGTCTGGACCCGATTCTTTTTTCCAAACGTTTTCCTGGAGTTCGTGTCTGAAACACAGCCTGGATTTTCCTTGAAACAAAACAGTCCTTGCTGAACGTAAAGGAGGGGAGAGAGAACACATCATGCGATGACTCCACAGTGATGAGAGCTGGGGAAACCAAAGAGCCGTGTGATAAATTATAACAAATATTGACACAGACTAAGTGCTGTATGTAGATGGACACGTGTGCTTGCAGCTGCTCATCATGTACACCCCCTCGTACATCCAGGCTTTTCACACAACTTTCACCCCACAATCAAAACCTTTCAGAACTGGACTTGGCAAAGCTCTGTGGCTTCGTGAACAATCCACACGGACACATATCTTATCTGAGCAGAGATTAAGATCCTCCTCAGCACATTTAATTAGGCACTAATGCTCCGTAATACGACGACGAGCTGGAGATGAACCGATAAGCGTCTGATTATCCTCAGTGCTGATCAGAATCTGGTCAAAGGGAGCGTCTGGTCATAAAGAATTATGATCTGATATTAGCTCTTAAGCATAATTTGATTATTACCCTTTACTATTACACCCTGCACACTGGGGCCGGTATCTGCAGGGGCCGGTTCCACCAACTGGTCTTTACTGAGACTGGTCTGAACTGCTAAGACTATAAATGACTATATCGCGAATACCGCAACCACAAATAGTCACGTAAAATGTTGTAAAGGCACCAACATAAGACTTGCTGTGAAGTTTGAAATTGTCCCAATAGAAACCATTAATGAATATCATTCAGATTGAAGAATGTTTTAAAACAGACATAGGTTTCAGGGACTACTGGAATCATCATACTGGTGTGATTGGATGCATCAAAGGGTTAAATTGTACATTTATGAAGTGCTTTAGATGAGATTATATAGAAAAAAATATATATTGCGATATTATTTATAGGTCATATCGTCCAGCCCTACAACAAAGATGTGCTTTTCTTACAAGCAAAGGTGGGTGAGACAGGAGACTAGAGTTCAGTGGAGACAACATGGGATATATGAAATGATTTGAGAGCGAGCGACAGAACAAAAACCGAAGCTGACCATAGATTAAACATGAGGAGAGAAATCCCTCATGCTTTCAACCAGTGCTTCTGCTTGATAATGGCTCAAATCCTTCTCTTTGTGTGATGAATAAATGATGACGGCAGCTTCACTCCAACAGTACGACTGATCCAAAAAATAAAATTAAAATAAAGTGAAAGTGAATTTTTGATTAAGAAATCACCTGATAAACTACACTACAACTCTCCTCTCGTCAGGTGATCAGACTCTGTCACTTTCACCTTTACCTTATCAGTCCGGTGTGGCGCTACCACGGATACACACATTTTAACCAAATTGGTTTTCATTTTCATATGAGGGGATATTGGCAAACAAACGCAGACACATCAGGCTCATTACAGCCGGTCGCATCAGCTAACCGATTTATCACTTGAGCTCTAAACTGGAGAGAATCAAATCTAAGACTAATAAGTATATGGAGGTCACAGCAACTTGTGCCTCTTGGCGTCTCACAAAAGGAGAAGATTACAGGGAGGACGATGAGGGTGAGTTTGATAGCGAGGCATTAATGACAACTAAATACAACAACCTCCTCTTATACACATTTGATGGAACAATATCTCTGGCTAAGATGCCGTCCTAAAATACCAGCGCTGAATTCCACTATTGTCCTGTGTGTGTGATTTAAGTGAGCCTAATCCTATATTGCTTGCAAAATCACATCCAGTGCAAAGGACGCCGTCTCCTTTTACCGAGCGGTGGTTTCCTTACAATCACTGTGGATGACGGGGGGAAACGCCGTCTAGACAAAACCTACAGGAGGAGCCAAACAATGACTCGATGGGGGAAAAGACGATGCTGCACACCTTGGCATGAACACAGCATGTGTGGGAGAGTTTGCAAATGACTCTCGGAGGCCCAGTGTTGGTGCTGGATATTAATAGGAAGTCTATAGGGGATTCTTCTTTGTTTTGGAATGAATGGGTTCTCTTGAATGGGGAAAATCAATGAGAGGAAATGCATGTATGAACACAAACACATGCAAAGGGGAAGAAGTGTTCACGCGCGATTGTTTCCCGTATCGCAACCAGATCGATCACCGGGCCGACGCTCCGGAGGGAGAAGTGAAATGTGAGGCGGTTGAGTTGAGCACATGGAACAAGTGGGGAACTCACAGAACTGAAGGCTCAGACTGATGACGGCCAGCGCCGCCCCGCCCACCACCACCAAGAGGAGGAAGCGGTTGCGAGCCAGCATCTTGTCATGTGATTGGTCCGCCCCCCCTGTCGCGTCAGCCATCCAGACCACGGCCCATCTCAGCTGCCTGGGAAACAAACCGGTGGTGAGCACCTGGGATAGAATGTGCTTGTTTTCACTGCATTTTAGACCATTGAACATTTATTATCCAAGTTGTTTTGTTGGACAAGTAAAGACTTTTGACTTTTGACAGTCTGCGCCATTTCCCACCATGAACCCACGAGTCATGCAAATCCACGAACAGTCCGTGCAAGGCCAGAGGGTTGGAGACTAAGCAGAAACATGGGGAGGGAGGGACGATGAAGTGAAACTGCAGTAAATGTAGCCCTGCACAATGAACCCTACCATTAGGCCATCTAAAAACAGTCGCGGCCCCGGCCTGCGTCTAACCAAGGCACAGTAACAGGACGCTTCAGGCAGAACTACTGTTCCCCTACACACATGCCCCTCCTGACCTGTAGCCTCGGAGCCGCTCACACCGAACTCCAGTCAAAACACTGGGAGTTTACGTTCGTGTTGACTTATATGAGGTTTAAATCAATTATATATTTCATGAATACATGGACTACTAGTTGATTCATATAAATATGTTTATATATTTATTAAAACAAACATATATTCATATATAGATCCCGGTAGATTTGTGGGCTCCAATGCTGAGACTGATGTCAGGAAGTAAAACATTTACTTTTTTAATATATATTTTTCAAGAATTTGGCAATGAGTCCTAGGATGTCGTTATCAAACCCATATGACGTAATTGAGGCTTCATTTTTTTTTTTACAGTTTAACCATAAACTTTTACTTAATCACTATGAATGAAAAGAAAACACCAATACAACCGAATATATTGAGCTTGAATATGTCAACTGTAAATCATACGATTCACATTTTCTCTCTGCAAGAATTATTATGGATATAAAAAAAAAAGTTTTCATATCAGCACATATCGGCAAAAATAAATGCCAATACTGACATGTGTTTATTATAGGCTCGTATCGGCCGATATATCGGTCGTCCTCTAACATATAAAAATCCATATACAATCATGAACATATATATGAAACATCACATGTAATGCACACCTGCTGCCGTGTGTCATAGGACTGTTCGTCGTATTCATCTTTAATAAGCTACATCACATGTGTGCTAACAGCTGCTAGCAGCTACTCACGTCCATGACTCCTGCCCGACCGGTGAACACCCCCGCCGGCTGCTCGGTGGACAAAGAGCCGTGTCACACTTCTCCTCACTTTATTCTTCTGTACTTGTCGTCCTCCTCCTCCTCCTCCTCCTCTTCTTCCTCCTCCTCCTCCTCCTCCTCCTCGGTGAGCACGAGTCCGGACAAGTCACTGTGTTTCACGACCGACCCGCCGGGGGGTTGAACCGCCACATCGGCAGCGGCGCTCGGTGCAGAAGATCGTTGATCGGTGATCGGTGCTCACGACGGGTGACTGAGCAACTGCAGACCTGTGTGAACGTGTCGTCTTTACCCGCGGGAACCGAGTGTCTCCAGGGTCACACACTTGAACGCGGCGCCCCGGTGTCTCCGGTACGACGGACCGACTGAGCGCGGTAGTGGCGGAGAGCCCGGTGTTGAGCGACACACGGTACAACAGCGAGACTTCCTGTTCTCGCTTTCAAAATAAAAGTGCATCAAATGTGACGTCGGAACGTGGGAATCTCTACACTGAATATATCGATGGACATGGCCACCACCAGAGCCGTCGAATGAGAGAGGGCGTTAAATAGCAAATCTATGAATGAGCGTCGCGACAACGAATGTTCAAAATGCTAGCACGTCACGTGACTCACGCAGACGCGCAAGCTAGTTCCCGGAAGTTCTTGGCGCGCAATTCGGATCCATGATTCCGAGCGACAGAACTGCGATTTTTGGGCAATTAGTTGTCAATAGATGTATCGATTTACGGTATAGCCGACCGACATGCCTGTGTAATTACTCTATGTAGTTATTCAATACGTTTTTTTATAAAGTGTCTTTTAGTTACACCTGACAATCTAGTGTCAGGTGCTCAATCTAGTTGAGCCCAGAAATAAGCTTTTACCTTGAAGGCTTCCGGTCTAGTGTTTTTACTTTGGCTTTCTCTTTGTAACTTGACGGTTGTGGAGAAGCGGCTCCAGCTGGCTGGTCCGCTCTGCCGAAATCCAAACCTCACTGCGCCATCTACTGGACTAAAGACAGCGGTGCACATGTTGCCTTCAAGGCCCCCTGCCTGGAACTGTGTGGTGCATTCAAATGCTTCTGAATGTACAGTAAATGCAAACATGTAATCATCCCCGACAAAATGAGTTTAAAAACTATAAACCTGAAATTATTTTTTCTTTCTTTTTGGTGATTTGTAAAGGATTCAGTTGAAGCCTGCCTGAAACTCACCTGTTGGTGCATGTGTATTTTCTATTTTAGCAACAGCTTTGCTGTTAACACAGCCCTACTACAAATATGTCAAATATTCTTCAATTTACTCATGTATTCTGTATTCTTCTCAGAAAGACTGAGACATGACTTAAATGCAGAGAGAAAACAAAGGTAATTTTGTCGCTTGGCTACCAAGACACAACAGCGTGACTCGATGCATTGAGTTGTTGTCAGACATGAACTCTGGAAAATGTCCTCAAAATTTGGTCCGGACATTATCCGTACAGATTGTGCGAGTCAGGCACGTTCGCGACAACAGAAACATTTTCCAGAACATTCAGGAGAAGGGTTTTCCGAGGTATTCTACAAGGAGGTCGCTATAGGAAAAGTCTGGGAAAAAATTGTCCGGAGCAACATTTGCGTTCTCACATGCAGCCCCCTCTGGAAAAGTTCAGGAAGATGTCTGGGACCTCAGTGAATGTCTGAAAGAAACTCTGTCTAAGTGGACACATAAATCCATTCTTCATTTTGACCTTTTTGTTTTGACACAAGCTATGTTCTCCTTTATTCTCCATCTTGTAGGAAACCTTTATTTCCTGCGCCAAGAAGGTTGTGTTTTCTCCCCGGTC
The DNA here is from genome assembly GCF_022379125.1 of Scophthalmus maximus. Taxonomy (NCBI): domain Eukaryota; kingdom Metazoa; phylum Chordata; class Actinopteri; order Pleuronectiformes; family Scophthalmidae; genus Scophthalmus; species Scophthalmus maximus. Next base: position 19,648,486 of record NC_061525.1, read on the forward strand.
CCTTGTTAATACGGGTATTTGTCTGAACAGTATTTCTTTAATTCCAAAACCATTTTGTTGTCCCTATTTCATTTTTTTTTTTTTAACATCTCTTCACGTGCTCTGTGGATAAATTGACCACAACTAACAAGCATAACTTGTGGCATCTGAAATGACCAGTAGTCTGTCATTACTTACAATTGAATCAGGCCTCACGGAGGAAGCTCCTGGGATCATGAGTGGATCATTGTTCCGCGGCCTTCCTCGCTCCTCAGCTGCAGTAATGTCCGAAGGTGCGGCAGTCCCATGAGCCGAGCCGCTGAACGTGCAACCACTTAACGTGACCTTTCCGCTTCCCACTCCGCTCTGCACCAATGGTCCAAAAGTCATGGGACGGGGATGACGGGGAGAATGTGGGTGATTTGGGATTGGCATGTCTGTGTGTGTGTGTGTGTGTGTGTGTGTGTAAGTTAGTGCAGCCTAATGCTAACGCTCTGTTGATATAATCTTTGGAGAATTCAAATTACGCTTGGCAGCCAGACTCGTGCGTGTGTGTGTGTGCGTGTGTGTGTGTGAATATCATGAGACACTGATTTGTGTCACATCCAATCGTCTGCTCTGCTGTGAGTGCATGTCAGGAAGTTGCATTGACTCGATCTCAAATAATGATGAATCGATGTCACAAGATGTTTACTTTCACTTCCGGCACGCAAAACTATGCAGCCACGGGACAGTATTGATGAAGACAACAATCTTTAGGTTTACTTGTTTCCCTTTATGAACGCTCAACATCGCAGTGAGGTTAATGAGGTTCTTTAACCTTTCAACACCCACTCCCTACAGATTTTGGTTCATGACTTAATACCGGCTGCTGAACATAATGCTTGCTAAACGTCAGCGCGCTTGCATTGTCACTGTGAGTGTGTTAGCATTTAGATAAAACCACAGCGGCGCTATAGACTGGCTACTGTATGCTTTCCCATTAACCTTTTTAAATGAGTCAGATTTACTGATACACAAATTAAATGTCCACTATTCATTTAACATTTAATTGGACTGGTTGTCCATCAAAGTTGTACGAGCCTCCTGCGAACAGAAAAGTGGGTGGTCCAAGGGTTTGACGTGTGTATTTCGTAAACTCGAACAGTGACTATGGACCAGCCGTGGTGTAAAGTAACAACATTTCAAATGCTACACTTACGATACATGAAACATGTGCAACAAGGTCAAGGACTGTGACTTTATACTAGTCCACTGCAGTCAGAACAGACACTAGAATGGCCCTCGGGAGAGCTCATACCTCCGCCAAGGCCCAACAGGCCAGGAATCCTTGCGAGCCAGCATCTCGTCATGCGGCACCCAAATTGCTCACACACTCATAGATATCCTTCGCCTGAATTATTTTTCATGAAGCGCCATGAATTATCCCCTGGGAGCTTGGTGGGAAAAAAAACAACAAAAAAATGCCTGCTCTATCTTATAATGCTACATTTTTTTTAAATGATTTTTGTTAAATCCTGGATCCGCGCCAAAATTGAATTGAGTTCTTTCTTGGCCCATGTCCCATTGTTTCATCATTTTTGGATTACACACCGACAGGAAAATCAAGTTTGAACTGGTTCAAACACAAATGCAGATTGAAGCAATAGGACTAATTCAGAGAAAACAGCTGTGATGAACAGAATCTGAGCACAGCGGTGACCAGTGGGATGAAGTCATGAATATATATCTACCTCCACCAAGCAGGTTGCCGTGTGTTTGTCTGTCTGTCAGAGGGATTACTCAGAAACGACATAACTAATTCCCTAGGAGTTTTACGGACGGGTGGGGTCATGACCCGAGGAAGTGCCCGTTACATTTTGGACCAGATCCAGTTAAACAGGCAGATCCAGGAATTCTTTAGTCCTTCTTCGACACGACGAGATAGGGCGTCGGCCTAGTCGGAGGTGCGGGCCTCTCTGAGCGGCCTTCAAGTCCTTTTGTAGCGGCAAGATTGTTCCCATCGTAGCCTGCCGTACCTTTTATCAACATGTTCTTAATTGTCGGGGCCCTGAAATCGTAAAAAAAGCTTGTCTATCAGAATCAGAGACTGCATCTTGTACCACTGAAGTTCAACGTGAGGAGAGAATGAAAAATTGTGCCGAGCGGGCGCTGGCGTGAAGCCAGGGCAGGCGTGAGGGAAGCATTGGTGCCCAGCTCCATTGTCAACTGTGTAACGTACATAAAACCCAGTGCCCTGAAGAAAATGGTTAATGTTTAACTTGCATTTCCCCTAATGGATTTCACTTGCTGGTGTGCAGCAAGCAGCTTCAAAGCACACATTTCCAAGATTACAGAATGCTGCGTTGGGACTTTAACATGCGGCCTACTTGGAGGTCTACCCGCACAAACACACGACCAGTCGGGAACAGGGTTTTTTTCTTCTATAAACAAAGTTAAAAGTTCATTAGCCCAGACGGTCAAACAATGGTTGATCATTGATCTCGTGTTGACCTGCGGCATGTTCAAGAAAATGGCGTCAAAAGAGCAACGCTGCCTTGTTTCCAGTGTCCCTTTGGCCCCGTCCCTGGATCCGCCAATGCCCAAATAGATTTCCTTTAAAGGGACAGCACTATATATTCATATCAGATCTGCAGAGCCCTACGCACCACCGGTGAATCAAGAATTACATTTTTCAAAGAGAAGATGGAGTTTCTAACAACTTTGCATGATTATGAACTTTAACAGATTTGTCCCAGGTGACACATTTAGACCAAATGATCCAAATTGTGGCATTAAAAAAACAACGACTACCATGTCTCACAAGAAACATAAATGCAAGTCACTGACTTCCGTGAAGTCTGTTAAACTGGTGTAGCTCGAAAGAGTTTGCTGACAGTAGCCAACATGAACCACCATAGTGTGATGGTAACCTTGTTTGTCAGCAGGAGAACGCGAAAACTACTGAACAGATTTCCATGAAAGTTGGTGGAAGGACGGGACATGGGCAATGATGTCCCATTCCCCAACAAAAAGCAAAAGACAAACCTCGCCTGATAAGAACAACATGTTGAGTCAATGTAGAAGATAACTGATTGACGGCCAATGAGTTCTCTCACGTGCTCCAACACGCTTTTGCTGCAAAAGTTCAGACTGACTTTTTATTTGACTATTTACAGACAGACCTGCCACCAAGGTGTTGGCCTCTGCCTCCGCACCCGAAGCAAACAGACCAAAAATACTCTTTCCCCGCAAACACACGCCCACCGCTCGTGCACCCAGAGTTCATGATGTCATTTCTCTCGCAAGAAATAACAACATTACGTAACTTGGTTGAAAAAGCTCAACTTTTACCCCCATTTACACGGGTACATTTTTTTAAATTCCGTTTTCAACTTTCTTTTTTCCCCATAATTGTTTGTATACGTGATTCTGAATAGTTTTAAATGAACTGCAGATCATTATTCTTATATCTTAAGAGGCTTTTCCCTCCGGCAGAATGGCGTTTCTTTGCAGAGTGGATGCTGGTGATAGTCTGAGCAGCTCTTCTTCTTCAGGGCAGACTGGACGCTGGTGACTCAGTATTGGAAAGTGACGGGTTGGAGCTAGTTGATGAGCATGCAAGAAGACATTTTTAAAAAACAATTGAGATTGATCCTGTTCAGGCCTGAAATTAGCACCCGTCCTGAGTGACACCCCAGTTATATTGAGGACGCATTTCAGATGCAAACACTCAAGACCACATTGGGAGGCGGTCCGCAAATGCATCCCATTGGAGAACCATCAACTCAGCTGACGTCCTCTTGCCCACTAATGTTTCATAATGAACCAAAAGTATTGTTACACTTCTCTGTATTTCCCACACACTCAACGGTTATTCGAGGCCGCCGCCACAATATCGCATATTGATTTTCTGTTTTTGTTTTTAAATGGGTAAAATGAAATATGAATTTACTGTAAAGCTTTGCATATTGATTCTCTCAGCCCCTCCTGACAATGGAGACATCTACGTTGACATATTTGGTCTTGGTGAACCGAAAGGACGAACACATTATTTTTTTTGCATATGAGAGCAGGGAGGTGAGATGCGATCGCAACAGGATGTACACAGGATGTATTCTTTTTCTACCACGTGTGAACTGACGAACTCACAGATGAACACTTGTGATTTTACTGCAGCAACGGGTCCATCTCACCCAGGGTACAGTCGGACAGCAACGTGACCTCAAGAGAAACGGCGGCACATGATCTGGGTTGGTTAAATTGCATCTGTGGTTACGAAATTGACTGGCGTATGGATTTTATTCCGCTGCCCAAATTAGTTAACCTCATTTCCTTTATACACTCAAGTTTCAGTTCGCCTCTCTCTTTCTTCTTCTCGGACACACACATACACGCACAAACGTGCAAACACGGACAGATGCCTTTAGTAAATGCACGAATAATCTCTGGGTTACATATGCCAAATGAATTGAGGTCAAATCAGTCCGTTGGCCATTTCATCCAGTGTGTGTACTTAAGCGTTTGAGCTATTCATAGCCCCAAAGCAACAATTGATCCTTTCTTATAGAAAACTTTAGGATTCCTTCCAAGTCCTGGACATGTTACATAACATAGTTCCATGTGAGAGGTCATTGCAAAGATATTTGGACCACATACACCACTGAACTCACGTCAATTCAACAATATTGCAGTAAATTAGCCAGGGAACATAAAACAAATGTATTGTATTTCCTATTGGATAACAGCACAGTTCTGTTTAGGGAACAATGGTGAAGCAAAAGTCGGCCAATAAGGAATGCTGATTGGTAAGGCACTGATTCAGCTCCCTTACGGGATCCTCTGCCATAATTAAAGCGATACATACAGAAGTTGATCCCTATCACCGCTGTCAAAACACAAATTTGAAATTGCTCACCTTGCTATGACCTGACCTGCAGCCGTTGGACGGTACAAGCGTTCAATCACACGGTGTCAACGCCTCAATGCATACGGTGCTTTCATCGTGTATTCTCCCTTAAATGAGACCACAATTTACAAAAATTAACATTGTGCTGCATTGGAGAAGACTTGAAACTAGTGATTGAGGCCATAAACTCCTCAGTATGATGTTTACTGACGTTATGAATCAAGTGAGAAGTAGAGTCATTTTCTCATCAACTTCTATAGAAACTCACTTCTGTTTTGCAACCAGTGGAGTCGCCCCCTGCTGGACCTGGCCATTACGTCCATTCATGGTAGATTTTACTGAGCAACTTAGACTTATTTTCTTGCGTAACCTGCGCAAAGGTGAGTCAAAGACTCCATCCTGTTCATTTCCTCTGCTCTTCTTTGTTCTTCTACTTATTCTTTTCCTTTTTTATGATGGTTGGCAAACAACCTTTTAGATGTGCATTACCGCCACCTTCTGAAATTGAGTGTGGAACAAACAAAATAAATAAAAAAATAAAAAAATGTACTACTCTATATTCTTCTAATATTTCCGGTCTTTTCCAGGAAAATGAATACTGCTCTATATCCCACATGCCCTGAGTTCATCTGTATAATCTCTTTAACTATAGAATTTGATGTGTTCTCCTAGTTTATGTTGTAAAATCTGCCTTTTCTGCTGATATTTTGGACAATAAATAAGGACATGCTCTACTGTTTCTTGACAATTGCATTCCTCGCTCATACCAGTTTCATCCTTTCCAATTAGATTAAGCGTACTCTTTAATCCAGTATGCCCAAATCTAAACTCTTCTTTATTGAATGTTGTCTCCCCCTAATAAAGTCCTCAGTCCCGCCATCGACCGAGGGAGACGGCGTCTCATCTGCCCCCTTCAAAATAAGAGCGCGATCACGTGAAGGAGTAGTGGCTGGGCGGGTCCACGGGACACGTCCAGCCAATCAGCGCCTCTGTTTTGCGGTTTCCCATTCGACGATAAACACAGCGACCTGCGCTCAGAGAGCCCGAGGTGCGTCAGCGTGAGCCACGGGCCGAGTCGTGTCCCCACGCGTGTGCTGTCTGTCATCGCTTCCACACCGGGTGATCGATCCACCGACATTCAAAAAACACACGCGGACTATGGTGGAGTCTCGTCCGGCTACGCAGGAGCGGAGACGCCGCAGACCCGTCGCTCCGACGTCGACCTTTACCGCCGGAAACCCGTTAGCTCGGGCAGCTAACGCAAGCTAGCTACGTTAGCGGTTACATACCGTCGAGTTTTTCTCCCTCCCAGCTGACCTCCAACACATCACAGACGCACCGAGTATCATCTGCCTGCTAGATCGGGGTCGCTATCACCCCCCACAGCCACCCACCCACCACCCGTGTTTCTCCCGCTGTCCCCCGTGTGGTGTCCCGTGGACGGATCCCGAATATGAGACACAATGAGTCAACGAGACACTTTAGTTCATCTGTTTGCTGGAGGGTGAGTATCTTGTCCCCGTGTCACTCACACACACACACACACACACAACTGGATGTCAGCGCCGGAGCTAGCTAGCTTAGCTGCTCACTCCCGGGGGGCTAACCGTCGCTACTAGCCCGAGTGCGACTTACACATTGTGTGTGTGTGTGTGTGTGTGTGTGTGTGTGTGCGCGCGCGCGCGCGCGCGGCTCGTAACGTGAAGTTAGCATCAGCTAACCTGTCGTGTGTAGACGCATGTGCGCCGAGCTCAATGTCACACACGTCGCAATGACATGTTCAATGCACGAATGACAATGTCTTGCATAACTTAGTCAGTTCCGGGGTCGTTGTTATGCATGTGTGCAGTTTACATTTTTTAATTAGATATATATACACAAATATATATATATGAAACTCAAAGCTCAAGATCAACTCGGGACTGTGTCCAATCAAACGTGGGCGAACGTGCCGCCAAAGGTCACGGAGGGAAAAAAACGGTGTTTTTCAAGACACTCGTGAGTGATGCGACTGATGCAACATGGGGACCGTGTGGACTCAGTGGGGATCGGCCCAGTCCGGTCGGTCCTGCTCATCTCCAGACCCAGAGGAGGAAACAGGGAAGACTACTGCTCCTACCAGATGATGATCAGACAGGCAGACTCTCGGGGGAATAGAGGACACGTCGGTTTGACTGAGCTGCAACAGTTCATTGATTAGTAATCCACAACTAAATGAATCGCAAAACCATTGTGATAATCCATCAATCGGTTCAAGTCGTTATTATATGAAAAAAGTCAAAATTCTCTGATTTCAGCTTCTTAAATGTGAATTCTTTCTTGTTTCTTTTGCTCCTCTATGATGGTGAACTGAATATATGTGGTGTGTGCACAAAACATCATGTCAGGATTTTGGGAAACACGAAAAACATTTCTCACCATTGTCATGGCCCAAACAACTGATCGATCAATCCAGAAAAATGATTGTCCGATTAATCGATAATGAAAATAATCGTTAGCTGCAGCCCTAAATTATTTCCCCTCAAGGCTAATAAGCACTTTACTACTCTCATGCTGTTGCGCTAACTAATTACAATAAAAGTAATTGTGCTCTAGTGTCTAGTGCTTATGAAAATGTTCTTATTCCAGATATTATTACATTTTGTGGTTATTAATCCATAGCCCTTTGTCCAGGGACCGGAGTGTGAGATCAAATCTGACTCTTCATCCATGCATGCTTTCCCTTGTGCAAAAGTGCGGTGCTGTTTTGAAATTTAACCCAAACTAAAGATATAAATGGTGTCGGTCCTCCCTTTATATTTCTACACCACTGGCCCCGTCTCGCTGAGTAAACATTCAGTTTATTTATGTCCATACCATGTAGATTTATGTGCATCACTCACTTAGCGGGTGGCTTTCCTGGAATACTTAAGCCGGCTATGACTATTTTCTACTTAAAGGTATCGAGTTATGCACGTGTAAAGATTCTGGCTCACAGTTGTGCGAGTTTCTAAGTGTTTAAAACTTTTTTTTTTTTAATGAGTTCAGGTTTTGAAGCATGTACAAATCTTCATTTTTTTGGGTTCAAAAGTCACCGTCCAAAAAGACAGTAACTTTTTGGAGGTGGTGCTTTAGTTCTATTCGAATATTCCTTGTATGAAAAAGCAAATTTCTGTGAGTTTGGAATGTGGTGTTGCACTGAGTAGAAGCTTGCTGCCGTTCCCTGAGTAACACAAAGCATTCCTGACCGGCCCTCGCTGTTCCCACACTGTGTTATTTCTTGTCTACGTGCCGGGGAGCTTCAGAATTCCCCTCTGCACACCAGTGTCTAATTAATTCATGCATGAAAATAACGCTGTGATGATTCAGACTTGTTTTCGGTCTGTTCGCCGAGAGTGCAGATTGCTTCTTACCCCACCTCATGTCCACCTTCTCCATCCCTGTCCTTCTTTCAGATGTGGGGGCACAGTAGGAGCCATATTGACCTGTCCCCTAGAAGTAGTGAAGACTCGTCTGCAGTCGTCCTCCATCACCCGCTATGTGTCTGAGGTCCAGCTCAGTACCGTCAACGGGGCCAGTGTGGCCCGCGTGGCCCCTCCAGGTCCCATGCACTGTCTCAAGTGGGTACCCACAACATTTATCACCGTCTCACTCACACAACTACCATGTCTCACATGCAGTGGGTACTTCATATACATCACACATACACAATGGTGCGTTGTCAGCAACCGCAAAGTAAATTTTTCGTGCAATGAGAAAGAGAATGGGCAAATATTTGTGGGTTGTGTTTAGTAGCCTAAACGCAAATTATCCTGCAGCCATTTCCTTTTCATTTGGTTTGAGCGCACCGTAAGTCTCAGTTAACACTTGTAGCTCATGGCCATTGTTTGAGTTTTAACCCAAGCGAGTGGAACTGTTCACAAACATCTATCAGCCACAACATCAAAAAAAAGAACTTGCCTGTTTTGACGTTGTGACTGATTGTTGCATGTTGCTCATGTTTCCATCTCTCAGAAAAGTTTGGCTCAAGAGTCAAGGTTTGTTCTCAAACAGGCTCCATGTTGCTGTGGCGTCGGTCTGGCTCACGTTGCCCCCGGCAGCGTCAACCTCTCCCTGTAACTCTACTCCACAGCATCACTCTCACACATTAAGTCGCTTTGGCCGGCGGGAAATAAATGTCATAACCAATCCAACTGTTTTTACTTTTCTTTTTTATCTCGTGATCATGAATTTGTGAGCTCTCATGACTGAATGTGTCTGTTATGACTGGCTCTTCCGACTTTGGGGGCTGTGGGGGAAATGTGTTTGATGGCCTCGTCCCAGTTTTACCTTTTTTTTTCTTCTTTTTTTTAAAAAATCATCTCATGTTTTTGAAGAAAAGAAAAAAACATGCAGCTCAACTTATTTTGGCAACTCTTTCAACTGGGGGGAAGAAATATTTCAGTGTTGTATTTAATGTCCCAACTGACAGTACAAAAGTATCTGGGAAAACGACTGACTATATTGAACAAATATTGGACAGCTGTTAATAATTAATACGCTTGAGTGTGAATGTAACGGTGATAGAATCATAATATACTAATAACTGTTTTATGTCCGTCCTAAATGTGCCTGTAGGGTTGTTACATAGCCTGGTGGGTGGGTAAAGGTCACAAAGAAACATCCTGCGATGCCTCTGGGACCCTCAAACACAAAATCTGCCAAGAACATGGAAGCACTAGACAGAGATTTTTTTGTCTTGTGTGTTTTGTTTTTTTAGATTGATCCTGGAGAAAGAAGGACCCCGTTCACTCTTCAGGGGCTTGGGACCAACCTTGGTGGGCGTGGCACCTTCCAGGTACGATGACCCGCCGTTAACATCCTCGTCATATTCTTAACGCTGTGTAAGACTTCTGAGTACGATGTGAAAGACCTTGATGCTATTGGTGCCGTGCTTAAGTAAAGACATTCTTAATCAACTAACAGTCGTTGGATTTCTTTAATTCCTCAATGGAACTGAAAATACTCGACTGGTCAAAATAGTCAAATAAATATTTAGCAGATCAGCAATAATGAAATTAAACGTTTGTCATAGCCTTTCTATGTCTTATGTAACCACCGATCTGGTTGTAGATGTGCTTTCTGGGGAAACATGGCAACGGCAGCAGCGTTTTGAGAACAGTCTTGTGTCTACGTCTGGGAAATCCTCTTAGCTGACTGCAGTTGGGATCATCAGGCTCTTGAATTACCCCCAGTGGCAGTGATGGGAGCAGAGTGGTGGCTAATGGTCGAGGGTCCGTGGTTAATGCTGCAGCAGGCAGGTGCCAGTGCTAAGATTCTGCAGAGTGTTTGGTTTGCGTTTGAAAAGTAAATGTTGGTGCAGATCGGCGGAAGGCGAAGACAACGAGTCCCTCTGAAACTATGACGCAGATTCAGAGATGACTGCCCAGACGAGCGGTGTGTAATAATGAGATTGATGAGCTGTGAGCATCATTAAGAGTCTTTGACTAATGATTGTATGAATAATTCAGGTCGTCCCATTCCACAGTGTAATTAATGCGAGGAGAGAAAAGGCAAAAGCAGAACATATGACCTTCAACTAGTGATATCAAATAAAGACTCAAATATCGCTCTGCCAAGGCCCAACAGTCCCCTTCAATTCAATCAAGCGTCATAGCAAAGTCAACAAAACGATGCAGATCATGGAACCATAATCTCCGTTGCGGAAGAACAACAGTGTGATAAAAAAGACAAACCAAATTCTGAAAACGTAACCTCTTTGCAGAGATAATAATTTACAAAAATAAGTGGGCTAGCCTTTTTTAAACACCGGGGTATAAACTGGACTTGGCCAGAATATACCCCCTTTTTTTCATAAATAAACCTGTATTTCAATGTCCAGAGTTGTTGTTTTATTCATCAAAATGTATATATTTTAGGCTAAACTCGACTGTATCTCTCCTGTGCAGATTATACTTCCTTGTGTTTTTCATAAATAAGGTAACTCCGGGGGAATGGGTTAGGGTATAGGGTTAAGGGGTTAATTTAAATGAAGATAGTTAAGCCAGACCACTGCCACCACCACCAAGTTAAACTGAAATTACTTTCTCCATATACACGTATCATAGCCCACTTAAATCCCGGGCATAGTCTGGGGAGGGGGAATATCTTGGGCTGTTACTCCGGTTTGTGTAGACGGCTCATTTATCTAAATCAGTTTTATTTGTCAGCTGGCTGACACTAATCAACTTCACACCAAATCACCAAAATATAACTTATGAATAGTTTAGCCTCATGCAGGTGAAACATGCACTGACCTTTCTTTTCTTTTTCACCTCCCAACAGAGCAATCTACTTTGCTGCTTACTCCACCGCCAAAGAGAAACTGAACGGTGTGTTGGAACCCGACTCCACACAGATACACATGGTGTCGGCCGGGATGGCAGGTAAACCAAACGTCTGAGGCTACAGATCCATATGCACCAGTGCTTTTAATTTAACCATGTTGTAACCTAGTGAGCAATTGAAGAGTTAAACGGACCTGGTCTGGACCTGGTCCAGCGCTGGGAAGCTGAGATGAATAGTTTGCGTTAGAACAGGCTTGTGTCGTATTAGGGGCTGAACTGCTGCCGTCAGCCACAAACCTGTTTTTCCTTCACCTTCACCTGCTACCAATCTTCAGGATGTTTAGTTAAAGAAATGTTATCCAAAGTTTAGCCTTGTGTTCAGGCCACAGATGAAACGAGCAACATGGTGCCTTTAGAAAAATACTACTAATATTAAGAAATCCATACCCTCTGACATTTTATAGACCAACAAGTAGGAGCGAGACTTGCTGAATTGACAATCACTGTTATGTCAACAAGCAAACATATAGAATGTTAGTGAGTTTATATTCATGTATTGTATGATAAGTCGATAACGTAATTATTGGGACAGGCCTTCTGTAGACACAACCTAAAGCTTATATAGATCCGTGCGAAATGGCATTATTTGATTATATAAAAGTTAGTGTCGCCTTTATTAGGGTGCATACGGTGGAGTCGCCCCTCTGACGCTTTTTCATTCTCAAATACTTTGTATGTCGAGAGGAACGTTATCTGGCGTTGTGTCATTGTGATCCAGCTGGGAATGTTAGGTCAGACGAGCAGCTCTCTCTCTCTCTCTCTCTCTCTCTCTCTCTCTCTCTCTCTCTCTCTCTCTCTCTCTCTCTCTCTCTCTCTCTCTCTCTCTCTCTCTCTCTCTCTCTCATACACACACTTTTAGCTCAGTATGACTAAGACTTTTTCCAGAACTCGGTCGTGGTCACCGCGACCTGACAAGGGTGATGAGGTGGTGTCGACAGTCCGGTGAAGAATCCAGCCTGTGTGCAATGACACGTGAAACCCACAGCACAGATTAGTGCTGCCGTGGCTAACAGAGGATGTGCAGTCGCTAGGAAGATAGACATAACGTTTTGCTCTGTAGTTATTAGCTATTGTTACTGTATTGATGACTGTGTCTTCTTTAGCTGTATTCTTCAAACATGTCTCTTCTGCTCTCCCTGTCGGTCATGTTTTCCATGAATGTGGTGGGTTGAATCCTGTGGGAATGGGTTTTCTAAAAGTTAAACGGTTGCATGCCGGTCATCCCGCTACACACGAGCCTGTGTCTGTTTTAGGCTTTTACTCTACCGTAGCTCTCCTCTCGCACGGGCAGGAGACCCCCGCACCACCAGGGGTCTCTCGCTGCATCTGTGAGGAGTTGCTTTGGTCTGCGTGAGTACTCACCACAGATCTGTGCTTTTTCTTTTCTCTCTTTTTTTTCCCCCCATCTCCAGTATATGTGCTTGTTCTCTTCCACTCTATGCACTTCTATCCTCTGCTCCCTTATCATCTAGGCCATTGGATAAGAAGAAAGTTTTTTCTTTTCTTTTTTGACTGTTTGCATGAGATATATATTTTCTATGACATTCTGTTTCTCCCCTACTCGCACACTCGGCTCTCTGAGCAATATATTTTTGTAATGTAACACGATATATATATATCGCAATATTTCAAATATATATATTTTTTGAAATCTCCTCTTAAGCACTTCATAAATGCACCATTTAACCCTTTGCTGCATACAATCACACCAGTATAATGATTCTAGACGTCCCTAAAACCTATGTCTGTATTAAAAAATTCTTTAATCTTAATGATAGTCATTAATGGTTTCTAATTGGACAATTTTATGCCGGCGCCTTAACAACATTTTACGTCATTTAATACATCTCATGTGCAACAAGCACGATACATCGGATATATTCGAGACACCGCCCACCCCTACATGAACACATCATCATTTGTGTCTTATGTTAGAGTTTGAGTGTGAGGACATTTTTCTGTGGCACAGGCAGCTCGACACATTTCTAGATTACAAACAAAAACGTGATCCTGTCATTCATTTATTTTTTTCTTCCCCGCAGGTTTTACAGCGATTACGGCAACAAATCCAATATGGCTCATAAAGACTCGCCTACAGCTGGACGCGAGGTGAACACGACGCTATGTACATTCAAGATTCTGTGACCTTCTTAATGACTTCCACAGATTTCTATTTCATTTTATCTTTACTTTAAAGGGCCTTTATTTGTAAAACAAGCCGGAATAAGTGGTTATTGTCATTATTGTGTAATATGCAGCTGTTCTAGATTTCGTCCATGTAATATGTGCCTTGTGTCTTTTTCCCCCGTTTGTTCTCAGGAATCGCGGCGAGCACAGGATGAGTGCGTACGAGTGCATGCGGCGGGTTTATCAGACCGACGGCCTGCGAGGCTTCTACAGGGGAATGTCGGCGTCCTACGCCGGCATCTCAGAGACTGTGATCCACTTTGTGATCTACGAAAACATCAAGCGTCGCCTCCTGGAGGCCAAGGCGCTGCAGAACATGGACGAGGAAGAGGAGGTGTCCAGGGACGCTTCCGACTTTGTGGGGATGATGCTGGCCGCCGCCACCTCCAAGACCTGTGCCACAACTATCGCTTATCCTCATGGTGAGAGTCCGATGAGCAATACGCTAACTCAGGCTGCCTTAGCTGCCCACTTTCTTTTAACGTTGTCCACCTTTCTTCTTCCCCTCGCAGAGGTGATCCGCACCAGGCTACGCGAGGAAGGCACCAAGTATCGCTCTTTCTTCCAGACTCTAAGGACAGTTCCCAAAGAGGAGGGATACCGCGCCTTGTACCGCGGCCTCATCACCCACCTGGTACGACAGATCCCCAACACCGCCATCATGATGTGCACCTACGAGTTGGTGGTCTATCTGATGAACGGTTAAGCCCCGTGCCGCCAACACCCCCCCCCCCCCCCCCCCCCCCCCCCACACACACACACACAAACACACACAAACACACACACACACACACACACACACACACACACACACACACACACACACACACACACACACACACACCACACCCACACCCACACACATCTTCCGTCAGACAGACAGACAGTATATGTAACCCTGCCCCTGTTCGGAGATGGAAAAAAGACAATCGAGAGCAACTGCACACCAGTTTGCACAACCGCCTCACCAGAAGAGGACAGGGGCGGCGACCACCGTCTCAGCGACGCGAGCGGTGGTTGAAAATGAGTTGGGAGTTTTTGTTTTATAACCTGAGGGTTTGGCACAAGGAGGAGGATCGAAAAAAGATCCTTGCGTCGGTTCTGGGATCTGGGCAAAGTAACAGTTTCCCCTAGTTTTATTTTTATTCCTCCCCTTTTTCTCCCCTTGCTTATATTTACGTGGTAAGAAAGCCCCAGAGATCCAGCATATTCCGAAACACAGTAATTCCAATCCTTATGAAATAGAGGACGAAAGATCCTCTCCAGCTGAAGATTTGCTTCTCATGCTGACAGTCAGTTTTTCAAAATGTCTAACTCGTGTCGTGCATTTTTTGTCCTTTCATCCCCCGAGGCCCAGACCTCGAGTCGTGAGCTGACGAGGGCCGAGCAGTTGGTGAGGACAAGGAGAATTCAGTGCTTTAGCTTGTTGAGGAATAATGAACAGAAGCGAGAGAGAGAGGGAGGGAAGAAGGAGGAGGAGGAGGAGGAGGAGGGACAGGACGTAGGCTGTAGGAGGAGGAGGAGGTGGAGCTCTGGTCAACCCGTTACAACAAAGGATGTAGAGATGTAGTTGTTCACTGGCGTTGGTGCGATTTCAAGTGGACTGACATCAACCTGAGACACTAAAAGGTTTTTATCCGGTCAAACACTGGTCGTGATTTACTCCTCGTCCCTCTACAAACTCCCACCATTGGCGTCTTATCATCACAAGTCGGCATCGTGACGTGACGTCGTGACCCCCCTGCTACCGCTGAGGTTCACACAGACCAAACTAAACCCAGATTATATAATCCACTCTTCTTCTAACTACTGGAATGTAAATAAACGAGGAGGAATAACCTTTAAGTAAAACACTGACCCATATTGTGAATTTAACACACAAAAAAAAAAGAATATAATTAACACATTTTTAACTAAATGGAATGTTGATAGATGCAAACGATGGTGTTTGTTCTTATTGCACTTTTCAGTGTCTTTCTCGAGACTCTTCGTCTCTTTGTTGTTTTGTTTTTTTGTTTTTTTTGTCCAGGCTTGTTATCCAGTCGGGGACAATCCTCGTGAGTTTTGTTCCGTGAAAACGTGTTTCGTTTATAAAGCAGCATGTGGAGGAAGTGGCCTGGGATGCCTCTCAAAAATGCACATTAGTTAAACATAGACATGTTTAGAAAAATAAAACAACCAATAATAAAACAGTTTTCTTGATTCCTTCCCATTGTTCAGTTGAGATATATAAGAAACCAACAGTCTCCTTATGAAACTTAAATTAAAATCCACTAGATCCAGCTTTTTATTTGGATCTGCAGCAAATTGCACACACTCATGGAAACCAAATATACAGCAAGATCCATGTATTATTTGCTGGAAAAAATGTTCAGCCCCTTTGTCTGGATCCACACCAAAATGTCATGGGCTCTTTCTCGGCCCGTGTCCCGTCCTTCCCCCAAGTTTGTGGAAATCCGTAAAGTAGTCTGCGTAATCCTGCTGAGAAAAACAAGCGAGCGGACGGGTGAAAACGTAACGTCCTTGGCGAAGGTGAAAGTGTTTTCCTGATTCCTTCCCCTTGTTCATTTGTCATGTAAGAAATCAAAACTGTGCGTTTCCACCCGTTTCTTCTAAATGTTCGTCAGTGTTCCATGTGCGTGTGGATTTCCTCATGGAACAGAAAAGTGCTTGCTCTCTGGATACCCTTTTTTTTGTTTCAAACTTAATCAAGTGACTAAAGCAGTGTTCTTTTCTGTGACCTCAGTTTCCCTAACGACCACAGAAGTAACTTAACCTTCCGTAAGTCATCACATGATACATGACTGCGTTTTCCAAGCCTGAAAGGGGGCGTGGCTTTTCGCCGCACGCAGTCCAGACACACCCTCGCTGCTCCAGTTCGGCGTGCTGCTGTGCGGCGGGGAGGTTTAATCTCTGGTGTAATCTGCCGGTGGGCTGTTCTCCCTCTCTCTGGGCCCTTTTTTTTTTTCTTGAGATTGCAGCAACGGCTTCGATGTGTTTCCTTCAGGTGCGTTTTTTTCTCCCCAGTAAAATGACTGGTGTGATCCTCAATGTGAACAGTTTTACAACACACACACACACACACACACACACACACACACACACACACACACACACACACACACACACACACACACACACACACACACACACACACACACACACACACACACACACACACACACACACACACACACGATGCATTAGATTAGCTTCATGGTACCAATCCTAATAGCCTGCAGACAGTGCTGTCAGCACACTGTGCATGTAGGTAGATGTGAGTCTCCACGGTGACTGGACGTGTTTGTCACGGTGCTGGCTTTCACACCCACGGGTTTACAACAGGACGGATAGTGTGAGTTGACGTTACCAAGCGAAAGGGTCAGTTTACCCAAATAACATGGAAAACAATAGAATGTCGCCCTGTGGCGCTCATGACCTCTACCAGCGCCCACGCGGCCGTTCAATTTCGATCAAGCTGCACTAAATTGCATCAGGCCCCTTTTAACACCAAGATCCATGAGTGATTCCCTGAGAAATCCAATAAAAATGTCCCAAAAACTCAATGTTTAGCAGCTTTCAGATGACGGCAGGGAAATCTGTGGAGGAGCGAGTGGGCGCTCCGTACCCTGTCGCCGCCCCCTCGCCTGAATGTTCTGGAAATGTTCCTGTTGGTGGGAAAGCGTCTGACTGTCTCCCTCTTCGTTCTTCACACGTGCACCAAAATGTCCACTCGAAATCTTCTGGACATTTTCCAGAGTTCGTGTCTGAAAACGACTGAAAAGAAAGTGAATTTTAAAAAAATGTCCCTCATCCACCATCTTTGTTCGCATCCGCCGCAAATTTCTTTTGCTTCTTTCTTTCCCCACGTCCAATCCTTCCACCAGACAAACAGTTTCTCTCTTATGTTTAGTGGCATTCGGCCGTGCATATGGTTTATATTTCCAGGTTATGGGAATATCTGTTTGCTTCCTCTCAGTCCAAAGTGAAATGAGTTTTGTTTGTGGCGCTCGCGCAGTTGAGATTTATTTGCCCCACTTCTGTGAGACCCACCAACTCTTAAAAAGTCCGTTCAGCTCTGATGCTTCAAAACCTGGAGTCAAAAAAAATAAGTTATTTGGTGAACTGACCTTTTCTAATTGTGAATGTCTATGCATCACTGTCTGTTTTTTGTCAGATGAGGCATTCTTCCCTCGACAGTATCGTGTGTGTGTGTGTGTGCGCGTGTGTGAGAGCTTAAATGACAATCGTATGTCGTTCAGCTGTGATTTGTGTGCCAGAGACCATAGGAGTACGTATGCACTCAGAACAGCTGCAAACAGTGTTGTTTTTATCTTCTTAAATAAATTGTTGCCTTTTCTTGTCTCTCCCTTTGTTTTGTTTTTCCCATGTCATCGGTGAGCCGATCAGGACTGAGGCTCAGTCTATGCATTCTCTCGTTCCTGTTTTTCTGAAACAGAAAGTCAATAAAATGGAAAGAGTGCAAGTGAACGAGTGTCCCGAGAGTTTTTGTTTTCGTCAAGTTTCTTTTGCAACACAAATGAAAATCCTGATTCTCAGAACGGTGAGATTCTCTAATTCATATCTTATATTTTGCACACGATATTCAAATATGTGAGTACAAATAGCTTTTATTCCCAAAAAATGAACCGCTCCTTCAAAATGAAGCCAAATCGTCTTGATCGCCCCCTGGTGGCTGGCTGCAGTGTAGGTCATAAACCCCGCCCCCTCCATGTTAGCAAATGAACCAAACTAAAAGATTAAAGCACATCACGTTAAATAAATGTTTCTCAAACATGATGTCTGTCATTTGACGGAGTTGCAAGTGTTCATTTTCCCAGTAATTTTGGTTTTTTTAAATTCTTATTTCATGCCATAAAAAAGTGCCGAATCGTCATGACCCCTCGCAGAAGAGGTCACGCTGCTCAGTTCAGAGTACATACATTTACATGTTTAGTTTTTTATTCTAAAGAATTACTTTTGTCAATTGAGGTGTTTTACTGTGGCATTTTTTTATTACAAACTTAATTTTTTTTTTTATATCACCATTACATATAAGGAAAACCAGACAGGTGAGTCAACTAGAAAAAAAGACGTGAAGACATAATTTGGTCACTGTATGTCTCAACAAGACGAGAACATTTTACTGCCTTGGTTTTACCGATAATAAATGTATATCATTTTGGTGGCGTTGATGGTATTTTTACAGTAATGACATTAATATCAAGATAAGACAAGACTTAATTAATCCCACGCTGAGGAAATTCACTTGTTACAGCAGCAAGAGTCAAAGGCATCAGGGACGAGGTACATGATAAAATATAGCAAAATATACAATAAAGTACAATAAATTAGAAGAAGACGCTATAAAAGACATACACATTTTACACAAGAAGAGCTACTGTAACCGGCTGCCACTCGTACGGCGCCATGTTGGGTCGACAACTTCCGACACATCAGTTTAATTTGGCCGGGTGACAAATGCCATGTTCTGCTACACAGTACGGACCGATGTGGTGATGGAGGTGTGCACTAAAGAGTCAAAACTGAAGGATACACTTGACGTAAGTGCATTTCCAGCCACCAGGTGGCAGTATTGATCACGTCTTCCAGCACATCATCAGCTCAATGGAGCAGATACTGAGAGCTGGCAGCCTGCTGCTGCCTGACTGCTCAATCCAGAAGATGGAGGGGGGGGGGGGGGTGAAAGGAAATCGCACCCCGCCCCGCAAAACACAGTTGTGACACGAAATCATTCTGCCGGTTACGTGTCAACTCTGCCAACCGAAGCAGAAAAATCCACTGACGCCACGCAGCAGGTGGACGATGACACTTAGCCCTCGGCTGAAGAACACACTTTACCTAATTCCCCGCTCGTTTCCTGGCCTTGAAACAACAGCATCACATCATCATCACCGTCGTCACATTACGGCAGCCGCAGCAGGAGGAGGCGGCGGCTGAGTCAGACACCACGTGCACCGAAGGAGGAATGTGTTCGGGCGAAAACAATGCTCCGCTGCCATCTGCCCCGAGACGCCAGTGTTCTAGAAAATAATACAGAGCGCCCCCGGGTGTTGGCCGTGCCTCTGTGCTTGTCAATGGAGCTTCTGGGGGGACGCTGAGAAACGGCGGCAGCAGCAGCGGCGGGGTGTGTGATGACATGGCACCTTGTTTACCTCTGGGCCGGAGTGGAGGGTGAAGAAAGACAGAAAGTTCTGTTGTCTGGTTTGAATCTGGACACTGATCTGTGTCTGGAAAGATTGATTTTTACGTACAGATCAGTCTTCTCGCTTTTCTCTACGCTCTTGGTTTGACGCTTGCTGTCTCACTTTCATCAAAGCTGCAGTGGAGTAGGATTTAGAAGAACGTAGAAATTGAATATATTGTCCATAACTTTGTGTTCACATATGTATAATATCCTGCAACGAAGAACCGATGTTTCCTCGTCGACTCTGAGTGAGTTAAATATAAATACCAGAGTTACGTCCGGTGGCCGTGTTTGCTGCGTCGCGTTGAACACGGCTGTTGCGCAAAATGTTTGCGTTCAATTTGCAGCACTGCCAGAAACCGGAAATGAAATCTGCCGCTCCATGAAGTGTCCCCTGTCGCTCGCTCAGCTGGATGCGGTTTGCAACTTTACCACCAGATGCCGCCAGAAAAATTACAGACATTTCACACTGGGGCTTTAACTTGTAAGAGAGAGATTCCGAGCCGAGGCCGAGACGACGCGCTGAGTTTGAGCCCTCAGCAAGCATCAAGCTCGGAAAAAGGGTGGAGCCACATTTCCCATAATGCAATGCAAGCTTCTTTACCGACATGTTCCTGAACATCTCTGGAGGCGCCGCATGTGAGAAGACAGAAGTTTTTCCCGCCAGCCAGCTGGTTTGGGCAGAGAGATTCACCGGGTCGCTCGCAGCGGGCGAGTGGACGCTGAACAAAAAGGCGCCGCCGCCTCGCCTTGAGTGTTCCTGAAATTCTCCTTCCGTCGTGACCGCGGCTGACCTCGGACAATCTCCCGCTGCGGTCCTCGTATGTGCAACAGCAAAACTGCGCGGGCCCAATTTTTCTCACACACTCTGTGCGTCCTTCATTGTGCCTGTGCACACGGCTCGCCCTGACCTCCGCCGGCATTCGCAAGGTCCTCTCGGCGGCGGTGCCTGCGGTCTGAGTCCGCCCTGCAGGTGAGTCACCGGCTGGCTTCACTTCACACAGAGGAGGAGGAAAAAATCCTCTGCAGCCTGGAAAATCGGCTCTCGACTTCTTTTGAGACAACCGGTTCTCACACACGCACACGCTTCGCTGTCAAAGTGGGAAACCGCACCTGCAAGCATGTGTCAATCGTGTGAGAGACGAAAAAACGGAGACGGAGGACTGGTGTGTCTACGTTTGGACGGAGCCGTGCTTCCTCCTGCCTCCTGCTCCTGCAGAGCGGCCAGGCTGTAACCGTCCGCAGGCCCCAGCTCCACATTTAATTAACAGACATGAGAAGGGTATCAATCCTCTCAACTCCCTCGCCAGAAAGCAAATGAGTGTTTTCCCCCCCTGCATGTCAAACTGGTCCTTTGATAAAAGTAGCGAGAGAGGGTAGATCGTATACACACCATGCAACACAGAAAGGATGAACAAATCTGTTTGGCGACTAGAATTTTTCTAACGTCCACAAAACACATGAGGACGGTTAACTCTGGCAGCCGACTGAACCCACCGCCAACTGGGGTCGGCTGTGAGGAGGAGGGGGGGGCACACAGGCCTGGGGGAATCCAGGGGACATCTTTTGTCCCTCACACACACACACACACACACACACTCACATCAACAAATGGAAGCTCCGCCAAGTCTAGAGACAAACTGCTGCCCTCTCCCTTTCCTGACGGGCAGAAGTCCTCGCTCGTGGTGATTCAGCGACACTGTTTGACTGCCGGCTCCGCAGGCCCAGGTCCAGGGAGAGAGAAAGAAAAGAGACCCACAGGATGAAGACGTCGTGACACGAGAGGAACTGGATAGAGAGAGGCGGGGCAGGGAAGAGAGAGAGAGAGAGAAGAGGGGGAAAGAAGAATATAGATGCAGGGGAGACGACAGAAGAGAATAAAAACAATCTGATGCAAAGTGTGTCGCAGGACCTGCGGAGGACACACACACACACACACACACACACACACACACACAGAGACAGACAGCCTCATTCACATAACCTATACCAACACACATCCACTGCAGGGACACACACACGCAGCATGGGATCTCTGAGTCACTTTCAGTGAAAACGTCCTCTTTCTCTGGGAAGAGCCTTCTGACTTGATGAGTAACTGACAACGGGTGGTAACAGCGAGCAGGAGACGTAGACGCACAAAATAGATTTCAACATCTTACGGAAAAAATGCTTATTCACACCCTGAGTAGACATATGGGAACATAGAACGTCAATAAAGATGGGCGACGACGCGTCTCCGCTTCCTCCTTGGATGCGGGCGCCGCCATCTTGCCCTTTTGTCGTCCCTTGGAGCGTTGGAATGGTGGAGTGGAGCCGCGGTATTGAGGTCCCCATCGACACACGCTCTCGATCACTAGTCAGAGTAAGCTGTCAATCGTGGCGTATCGGTCCGCTTTAACAGAATCGAATAACTAATAAAATCAAACTTTTCAGGAAGATGAACACTTGAACATGAATGTGTTTGATAAGAACGACTTCAAATGGCCGGAACCATCTTTGGAAACATTTATTTCACCTTTGTTTTGATTTTTGTTTTGTTTGGTCCATGTCCCATCTGCTAACATGGAGGAGGCGGGGTTTGTGACCTAGACTGCAGCCAGCCACCAGGGGGCGATCAAGATGATCGGAGGACCTGTCATGTCGTCCATCTTTACAAAAAACTAAGTCTGAAGATGACTGACTTCAACCCCTAAACCCTACCCTAACCCTAACCCCTGACCCTAACCCTGAAATTATGTCAAAAGCACAAGATGGCAGCACCTGTATCCCAGATATTTTGGGCTAATTTTTTGCACAACAGGAGGAAGTGACGATGCATCGTCCATCTTTGCGTACAGTCTGTAGCCAGGACCAGTGACTTCCAACCCCCTTTAAAACCATTCGTTGTGTTTGCAGATGTTTGGCCCTGTTTCCAGTCTTTATACAAAAATGAACCAGCCGTCTCCTGGCTGCAGCTTCATGTTTAACAGGCAGATATGACAATGTTATTAATATTCCGATCCAACTTTCGGGAGGAAAAAACGAGTGCATTTCCCCAAATGTCAAAAAAATATTCCTTAAACGATTCAGCTGCAGAGGAGCAGAGAAAATCAATCGTGTTCTATGCTGACAGGCAAGTGTTCTCCGCTGAGTTAGACCCATCAACTTCAGTTCTCCGACTCTCCTCGGGATTGATTCGAGGCCAGCTGCTCGGGGAGCCAATGGTCTAGTTTTCACAATGAGCTTAATATTAGCCAGGCCTCTATTACTCATGTTTAAACCTGCTGCTGTCATCGGTCAGATCCAGATAGTTGTGTAAAGTACACGACAAAGTATATTTTGTAATTACCTCCAGTAAACTAGGTCTTTAAAAAACCCCATTTTTGATTGATTTCCCAGGGAATAATCAAATGGAAACCAATCATCACGTCACCCATTGGTTTGTGAACTGCTGATTTGAAGCCTCATGTTTTACCGGTCTACCGCTTTATCCATTTAAGGGTCGCGTTTACAGTTATTTTCTCATAGACTTCCATAGGAACAACCAGTTGAGTTGCCCTCTGCTAGCGATTCCAGAGAATTCAGGTTTCAGGCTTTTCCGCATTGGCTTTACTTTCTGAACTCAGTGACTACGTCAATTTTTAAATACATTGATATGGAAAGAATTCATGGATCTTTAAGGGAAAAAAGTTACATATTTATGAGATTGATATCTATGAGTGTGCGGAATTTGTTGCAGCGTCATTGAATGTAGTAGTATTTCAGTAGTATTTAATATAACATCAAACATTCACCTTTTTTAAATCCACACTTTAACATTAAACATACAAGCCTCTCTGCTTCAACTGCAAGTAAATGAAACACAGAATGTTATTATGCTCAGGATGAAACTATGTTAGGCATGAAGTGGCCTCCACCCTGCGCCAAGCGCTATAAAAACGGCAATGCAACAGGAAGTGCAGTCGCGTAACCTACAAAATAAAAGCACAGAGTCAATCACGTTTGGAGGAAATAACACAGCAACATTAAATACACAAACCATGCAGCTGGTGAGACAGCTGTTAGATACAAGAAAAGGATGAATTAAAAAAATATATAGCTTTGATTGATTGATGGATTGAAATGTTTATTTCGAATATGTAAATAAAATTAAAGCAGAAAACAAAAACAATAAATAATAATAAAAATATTAACAAAGCAAAATTATCGATCATTGCAGGCAGACAAAAATAATAAACAAAGAACACATACAAAAATAATTTAAACATAAGAAACAAACCATGAACATTAATTCATTCAATGTACATATTCGAAAAGGAAGATATAAAACTTATTTAACCCCACCCCTTCTCCATAATTATTAATATTTTATTATTTATAATAATTGTAATGTATCATGTCTTAATCACCATCAATCTTTATTTTATTTACAAGATATAAATGAATTTCAGCATATTTATCCTTCATCTAATCCTTTTCTGTTAGATCAACTACAACTTAATATGATTTCATAAATATAATATAGCTATAACATTTTATGCGAATATAAATTACGTGTAACGTACAATATCTGCCCATCAAGATTCCGGACGTCGTGACCGGAAGCGCGTTGTGACTCTCGCCAGCTTGACGTCAGTCACCTTTCCTTGATCCCGGCTGCCGCAGCCAATCAGCGGCCGCCGGAGCGCCGAGCGGTGATAACGTCCGCGGAGCAGGCGGCGGTCGGGAGGAACAAAGAGAGACGCCCGTCGCTTTCACTTCGTGCGCACGGATACGCGGCGACTTGTCGAGGAAACCATCTTTCCCCCGGTGTCACCGTCTTCTCCCCGACCCTCCTCCTGCCCGGGACGCTCACTTTTAGCTTGTTTTGTTTTCCGAGGGAAAAGAGGAAACTTGGCGTCGCGAGTGTTTTCCTTCTCCAGGTCGCCTCCTCTCTCCAGACCGCCCTGCCTCGGTGGACACGCTGCTCCGGAAGGTGACGCGAGGTAAGTGTTGGTTCGTATCGTTAGCATCCTGGCGTCATACAAACTGTGTCATTGTGTCGGAAGCTACAGTGGGAGCGTCGTGACGAAAACACCAAACTTTCAGCCTCGAACTTTTCCTCTTCTCTCCCCTGCGCCGAGGCGAGCCCTTCACAGCGCGTCGGATTCTGCGAAACTCCATTAAACATTTCGTCGTTTCGGCGCGTCTTCGCCTCCTGACAGGAAGACACGCTCGGATGAACGGAGCCGACCACGTCTCCCGTCAGTTCCGTGTCCGCGTAACGAGTCGGCGTGAAACACACAAGACAAGTCGGTTGTCTTGGTCGTTTAAAAAAAACCCCAAAACGGTTCAACCGGTCGAGTCGCGTGAGTCACGCCGGGGAATCAGCGAGGACCGGTGCCGCAGGAAGGAGCCGAGCTCAGGTCGGTGGTCGTTAGAAAGTGATTCTCCGTCTGGAACACAACGAGGTTAGATGTTTTATGATAAGATGATGAAATTGAAGATGTTGCCTCTTGTTTTTTTTCCTCCATTCAATGTTTGCATGTCGCAAAGCCAGGCAGTGGCGTTCAGGAACACCTTTTTATTCCTGTTTCTTTCATGCATCGATTACTCCTTTATTCATTCATCTCTTGTAATGTGTGCTGGGAAACGGCTCACTATATATATATATATGTGTGTGTGTGTGTGTGTGTATATGTGTGTATATATATATATATATATATATGTGTGTGTGTATATGTGTGTATATATATATGTGTGTGTATATATATATATATATATGTGGGGGGGGTTTGCAACTTTGCAGAAGCCAGACACAATTTTTTTTCCCTCAATTCAATGTGTGCAAACTAGGTAGTTGCGTTCAGGTACACCTTTTTATTCCCGTTTCCATCATGCATCGAGTACTCCATTATTGATTCATCTCTTGTAATGTGTGCTGGGACAGTGCTCACCATATTTTTTTGGTTGTTTATGACACTCACTTGTTTATCTCCCCTCCCTCTCTGCAGCTCTACTCTGACTAACTAAAGCAAATGCTGACTTTATTCCAGGTGAGCAAACAGGGGGCGACAGCGTTATTTGACCTGATTCAGTTCCAGTTATATTTTTGGAAGTTTGCACTTGCTATTCAAAGGGCAAAATGTTTTTGGGTTCTTTTGCCTGTAAAACGACGCCATCTGCCATGACCCCTCTGGGGGCATTGGCAGGGCCACCGTCCACATCGAGTGTCGTGACGGATCCGTGTGGGTGGTGGACCACGGCAGATGGTGAGAGATGGAGGAGGACAAGAACAAAACTGGCTGTTGTGGTGGTTGCTCTCCCGCTGGCTTCAATCTTTTCTTCTTCTTTTTATAAAATGTAAACAGTTTCTCTTGGATGGCTGCATCACAGTGGGTAGTATAAACTCTTTGAATGTTAATTAGCTGCCTTATGACATTGAAGGGCCACCTCGTGTGCCTCCATCATTGAAGAACAATTGACCCCTGCACTCTCATTTCCTTGCATCAGGGGTTTGACCCCGCCCCCCTCTCTCCTCCCGTGACATGTGTTGACCTCTGTGTGGTTCACATTATTCACAAGTCAACAGTGGAGTTCATGTGTAATTCATCCTGCATTAACAAACAAGCACATTCAAAGGGGCGTTAGTTGCCGGTGCTTTGACTTTGGGAAACCTTCAGTTAGGCATGTCACGGTAACTACTTTTACAACATATTGTCCCCAAATTTATCGCGATGAACGATATTATCGTCCTTTTAAGACCATTTTTTAAAAAAATACTGAATCACATGAGCTCGCAGTATATTGGTCCTACACGATTTGTGTGTTGCTGCTCTGCTCTAAATGTTATCCAACATTTTAGAAAAATACTAAGTAAATTCATTATTTTCTGCCATTTTATCGTCCGAACGAGTGATTTTATTAATCATTCGACGAGAACAGATGAGAGGACAGAAGCAACAAGGCTTTGCTGGACTGCTGTGGACATTTATTCTTATGTCAACAAACACGCATGTAGACACAACGGCTGCAATTGAGGTCAGTAAAAATGATTGAGTTCACATTCATGTATCGTATGATAAGTAACCCAGTCGTTGATATGTTGTTGAGAATGCATCATGTGCATCTATTGTAACAACAACATTGTAGAAATAAAATGGTCAAGTTATATTTTATTAAATTGTAAATCTCTCTGAGGGAAATCCAGTTTTATTTGTCCTGCTTCAATGGTAAACAGCGTTTCATCCCAGCTACACGTAGGAATGAAACAACCCCATTATATTTTGGGATGGTAAATATAAATCGAAAGAGAATTTCTAACGTTTTCTTGCTTTTGTGTTTTGTTGATTACATGAAAAACCAATTCCAAAAGGGCGTTGAATCAAGAGTTAAGATAAGAGTTTGTTGTCGGTTCTGGAGGACGTTTCATTTCTCACCCAAGAGAAATTAACTGACGAAAAACCAAATGGTTTTTTTCCTTCCTAATGAAAAATTTAATGGATAGAACTCAATACGATAGTATATATGACCTGCATACTATAGACGTACTGAGGTTGAGGCAGATGACAGTATTTGTAGACTTAAAAAAAATTACAGTCACAGTATATTGGCTGATTATCATATTTACAAACGCTTAAAAAAAGATACGTTTTTGGAAATAAGTTAAATTGCTTGTAAAATGCCCATAATTTATCTTAAATGCAGAAGCAATTTCGCTGGGAATTGATTTTCTGTTTGGCTGAGCGATCAATCATGTAATTATCAGTTCCGTCAGTCACATTTCCTGAAGAGGTTCAGTTGAAAGCTCTTTTCCGCTTGGCCGCTCGTATGTTCAGTCCCGTTTTAGTTTGAAAACCCTCGGGGCTGCGTTGTAGTATGGACGGCCAAAAACTCGACTCGACTACCAGCGGCGAAGGCAAAACATTGTAAACACTTACTGTCAGATCCAAGAAAAGAAATCCTTGCTTTTCATTATTGTTGTTTGTAGTGTTTTTCTGTAAGTACGTAACCGACTGCAGAGTCAGACGACCTGCTTCCTGTTTACACCAGCATGCACATGTCCAGTGTACGTGAGTGGTCGTGATGTGATGTGTGTTAGTCTGGACGGGGGATTAAAACTGATCTCTAGTGGTTTGGATGTAGCCTCATAATCTACAGTTTTCTCTCGGGAGGTCGAAGCATTTTTCCAATAATTGTACACCTCGTCCGCACTGTGCCCAGTCGTCCCTCACTATCCCACTCTGTGTCTTACACGCGCACGCACACACACACAGACACTCACGCTCGTGCACAAACATACACTTGCACACGCAAGAGTGAGCGCCGAGGCTGCTCCAGCAGCGCTGATGCTGACTCAGTAGAATGTTAATGTTGTGAAATCCCATTAAAAGCAGTCTGGTGCTGAGCAGTGCTTCGTCTGGGTTTTACGGGACAGCGGGTCACTTTAAAAGGCCAGCAGTGCCCCGTGGCTGTGTTTGCACTGTGTAATGGAGTCCGATCGCCCGAGTGGCTCCCGCTGAACTGAGCTGCTCTCGTAAATCTGTGCCACTCGCGTCGAGGTGTTCTTGAAGATCATTGAAGTGATTTTCGTGGTTGAGAGTAGCTGCAGCTGCTCTCTAGCTTTTTAAATATGTCAGAGATTTGCCCTGTTGTTTATTACACACGTGGGTCGAAAACATCCAGTTGTTTTCGTTACCTTGTAGGTCCGTGACCCGTCAGGGTTCAGGTGAGACCCACCAGGCGGTCGCACTTGAACTGACTGTCTGTGTTGCAGAGCCTGAATCTGAATCACAGTTTATTTTACCGCAGCTAAGGAGGTGATGTTTTCACCCTTCTCCGTTTGTTTGTCAGCAGGATTACACAAAGACAGATTTCCACGAAGCTGGTGGAAGGATGAGACGGGGGGTAAAGAAAGAATCCATAAAATTTTAGCATGGATCCAGACAAAGTGGTTTGTCCTCAGATCGTCCCTGTGTTCACATCATTACGTGGTGTAACAGTTCTGTCGTTTTTTCGTGAAGGCTCAGGGAGAAAAGGGGAAGGCTTTGTTTGATGCTGCGGATCTCCCTCCTGTTGCAATCATGGCAGAATTTTGTCTCTCAGACGAAGAGAGTGAATCAAGGTCGCGAATCCAAAACACTTACTCATGCAGACCCATTAAATCCCACTCATCGTCTTCCTCCCTGTGGCGCGATTATAACAGAATAGGCAAGTTTGCCGACGCAGCCTGTCGCTGCAGGGAGACTGAAGGGTGCTGATTCTTACCCAGCTCCTCAGGCGCTTGACGAATGATCCCTGCAGCAGAGAGAAATGAGTGAGAGGGGACAAACCCACACAAGTCACCGGCGCCGCTTGTCTCTCACACCTGAGAAGGAAGCTTTCACCCACTTTCTATTATACTGCAGCGTTAAACTGTGACACGGTATATTATCCAAAAGTAAACGCACAACCATTACAAATGAACCATTGTAATACAGCAGAGATGCACAAGCTCACAAACGTGGGCTCACTCTGACATTTTTTCTTTTTGCTTGGGGGGCAGGCAGGAAAAGTTCTAGAACATATCAAGAGCAACATTTGCATTCTCACATACAGCCCATCAGGAAAATGTCCAGACTCCAGTATATGTCTGAAAGCATTATCATTTTTTTCTCTTTTTTTCTCTCTGAGAAAATGAAAAGCAAGTATTACACTAAAGTTGTGACTCATATTTACGGCTGCAACTAACGATTATTTTCATAATCGATTAATCTGTCGATTAATCAAGTAGTTGTTTGGTCCAAAAAATTGTGAAAAATGTCGATCGTGTTTTCCCAAAACTCCAAGATGAAGTTTTGTTTTTTCCACACACGAAATATATTTAGTTTACTGTCACAGAGGAGCAAAGAAACAAGAAAATATTCAGATTTAAGAAGCTGAAATCGGATAATTTGGACTTTTTAAAAATAAAAACTACTTGAACTGATTAATCGATTATCCAAACAGTTGGCGAATAATTTAGTAATCGATTAGCTGTTGCAGCTCTACTCATATTGCAACAATAATATCTGTAAATATAATATCTATATATATATATATTTTTTTTTTCTTCTTTTCACCCAGCCCTAAACTCCATAGTTTTTAAACCCAGACACCTAGCTCCTCTCACTTTATGCTGCCGCCTCGTCCTCCTCCTTATTAGTTTTCCGGCCATAACTATATACCACGCAAAACAGCGTGTCCACACCACTGGGTCATTGTGAGGGCAGAGTCCACCACATACACTCTACTGTATATCAGTCTCCCTCTCACCTCTTTGGAGCTGTGTGTGTGTGTGTGTGTGTGTGTGTGTGTGTGTGTGTGTGTGTGTGTGTGTGTGTGTGTGTGTGTGTGTGTGTGTGTGTGTGTGTGTGTGTGTGTGTGTGTGTGTGTGTGTGTGTGTGTGTGTGTGTGTGTGTGTGTGTGTGTGTGTGTGTGTGTGTGTGTGGATAACGGTAGCAGGGTGTATGAGCATGTCAATATATTTAAGCAGAGGCATAAGATATGAAGTGTTTAATAACTTTTGTAATGTCAAAAAAAAGCTTTACTTTGTGCTTGAAAGTTTTTGGTGCGCGCACTGCCAATCTTGGAATGAAAGCATTTGAGTTGTACACAGGCTACTACTACATACTATATTTGTCCACAGTTTCATAATTATACTGAATTAAAAAAAAAAAACAACATAAGATCTCTAACCTAGTGTTTTGTGCCGTTGCTTCATTGTAGAGCTGTGTGCAGCGCTCTTTGTCCCGCTCGCTCGCTCACTCTTACACGAACGGACTGACCATCGACATCACTGGTGTCAGTTGCATGTTTAAAACCTCCATAAAGTTTTTACCGTCTAAAGCAGAAAGTCAGGATTCAGCATAAACTCAGTAACTCGGGAAAGTTTTCTGCTTGTGGTGTGAACGTGTCCGACTCTTGACAATCTCCCGCTGCGTTAGTCACGCGTGAAAAGGTAAAGGTAAATGTCTGAAAACAGCTGTAGAGACGGGAGTGACAACATTAACCTGCTCCTGTCAGAGTAATGGTGTTAAATTGACTCAACAAACTTTAATGTAGAAATGATTGTGGAGCAGGTATAATCATCCCTTCTGCATGTCACTGTAGAAGTTAAGTGGAAAAAAGACCTCTTTGTTTTGTGTAGATAAGAGCTGCTCTTAAACACCTTTCCAACCCCCAGTGTCGTCCCCGCTGCTCTGGGTTCTCCTGAGGTCATGACGAACTGATGCGTCCCGAGTGTTTCAGGGGCGCTGGGCGAGGTAGAGGTTTCATCAAAGCAACAGAAAAATGGAACAGACAATTTCCACACCACTGTCCTATTTTTTTCTCCATCATTTCCATATTTTGTTTAGCATTTTCAGCGGAACCGAGTCACGTTAAGTTAATTCACACGCGTTCGACTGTAGCTAATGGCTTATTTTCTCAGAGGGTAGATGAGGCCTCTCGCTCTGTGCCGGCACACTGAGCTAATTTTGCCACTCAAGTGACATGGCACTTTTGGTCGGCTAACAGGCCAACAGTTAAGCTCCGTGTCATCAGAACCCTGCTTGCAAAAGTTAGTCAAGTCATTTTTGAGCGTATCCAGTTACACTGTTAAAATGTGCCGCTAATTGGCTCATTTAATGGGGGAAATATGTAAAGAAATGAAGCTCTTTCTGTCCTTTCTGCTGGGCACATACAGGACTCCAGACTATTAACACATGTCTTCTTTTTTTTTTGGAGACAGGTGACAAAAATTAATAGCCAAGTGTACTGTTACAGGTATGTGTCCCATTACGGATGTGCTGTGTGTTTTTCCCCTTCAGAGGATCAAGTCAGCTAGTGACAAGTGCTTTTCATGAAAGGTTAACCTCCTATTTGTCTTTGTAGTTGTCAAGTTCTGCAAAAGAGGGGAAATCTGATAAAAAAGTTAAATCTGTGCAATTTGTGACAGAAAATCACATATTGCTGTTTTAAAAGTTGCTTAGCACCAATGAAATGTGACCAGCACTAAAACTTGCTATCGTAAAGGATCTGTTGAAAGGGCTCAGGTCTTTGCATCCTTATTTTATTCCAACTGTCAGCTGAAGAATGTCTTAACTCTTCAAATTAATGGCTTCTCTCATGGCTGCCTTTTTCAGCCTGGCCCCGCGAAGTACCAACGACTCAGACAGTAGAAGTGATCGGTCGCTTGGGAATATGTTTGGATTGAAACGCAGTTGGAAGGAGAGAGGGTAGTAGATGAGGCAGAAATGATTGAGGGAGGTAGTCTCCCAGGGGCCCCCTACTGATAAATGGTTCACCCCCTCTTCCGTCTAACCATCATTAAAAATGTCAAATCATTAAAAGATGCCGTCCATAATCCCCCCCTCCCTCCCCTCTCTCTCACAATGATGGGCCATGTTCTTCCAGCTCACTTGGCCCCTGTTTTTTCATCTTGTTGAGCATGTTGAACAGCAAAGCCCAAGTGTTTGTGGGCTAAATTGGAATTGTACCTCATTTGCTGCGAACTGATTGTCCCTCTTTGCTATCAGTGGGTGACGGAACGGCAACGACAAAGGAGTATTGTATTGGCACCGCAACAGATTCTAACTAGAATGGCCCTCAGAGTGCATACCTCCGCCAAGGCCCAACGGCCCCTTTATATTCAATCATGCTACATCAAATGGCAAACAGTCCCCTGAATTTGCCTGATTATTTTTTCCTTCAAGATCCTTGCATTATTCCATGGAAAATTGGTGAAAATGAAAACCTATATTGCTACGTTAAAGAAGGTGAAAAAGAACCATTCCCGGATCCGCACCGGTCCTATCCTTCCACAAAATTTTGCGATATCTTTTCAGTAGTTTTACATAATCCAAAAAAACTAGGGAAATAGACATGGTGCATCCTTGGCAGAGGTTCACTAGAGCAAACATAGAAGCTGCAGAAGCTTTTGGTGAACAGACGTGCTAGTTGGGGACGACTTTGAACGTTGTGTAGTCTGAACTTGGCTTGATCAGATTCCAGGATGTATTTGGTAGCGTTCACACCTTTACTTGCTGTCCAGGACGGATGTTAACACAAGGTCTGAACATGGCCTTTTGTTTCTACACCAGCTCTCTGCAACAGCTCGCTGACTGTTACTGGATGTGTGTGTCTGTGTGGGAGGAAACAAGTGGTGAGGAACACTGCAGAGAAGACTACTGTGTAAGCCATGTAAGCCATCCTGCTGTCTTGTTGGACCACACACTTTCGGTGCCTCGATCAGTTTTGTGTGTGTGTGTGTCGTCTGCATGTGTTTACTTGCTTTTCTCAAGGGAGGAGATTCTTCCTGCTGCCACCACATCTAATACAGTGAATCACTTTCACAGCTATTGTATGTGCAGTGACCTTTTTAAAAAAAGGTCGCTTTTGAACTATATTTTGTCACCACAGTAATATTGTCATGAGCACACCTAGGATTATAAATAAATGTCTGCTGTACATTAGTTTTCATTAGATTAAATAACTCAAGTTCCTCAATGAAGTCGATGCCTTAAGGGACTTTGTCTTGAGAGAGGAGCTGGTGCTTTGGTGTTTCTCCATCATTCTTCTTAAATGGAAAATATTATTTCATGATCTGCATTATGTTGTATAAGCTTTAAGGTTCTAGTGAATTTAAGGTGACCGTTGGGCCTTGGCGGAGGTATGCGCTCTCCCAATGTACTTCTAGTTTTGACTTGTTTCAGTTTGCCATGAATTTCAATTGGACACAAACAAGGAACATTTTTTTTCCTGCAGCATATCCTCCAGCGTCGTATTGGCACTCGGCATGTATAATGCAACACATAATGTCGCAGCATCATGTCTAATTGGTGGAGCTCATTATGATGCCCTGGCAACTATTGCTCAGAAATGTTAGTAGCACCTTTTGTCCTCGGCTGCTGTAAATGGAGATGTATGTTGTGACCCACAAGGCGAACACATATGTCAGCTGGTTAAATAATGCAACACTCTCCTCATGTGCTCGGCGTCACCCTGATCAAACCTTTGCTGCTTTTCTCAACAGGAAACGCCCCAGAGCTTTGATGTTGTGACCTGCGACCCCTGTTGAATCGGCAGAGATGCAAGTTTCTCAAGACGACTGTGCTCTGATGGATTAAAAGGTGAGCTTCCAATCCCAGCGCATCCACCTTCATTACAAACTCCAGTCATGCGCTTCCATCTACGTTCAATCTCCGCTAGTTGGTCAAAGCTAAGCTTTGTGTTAAATGATATTGGTGTGATAGACGGATGACTTTGTGTTCATTCAGCGAAGACTGAGCACACTTTGACCCTCGGCAAAAGAAAGTGATGATGAAGTTTCCTGCTGGTGATGAGGTGGCTGATGGTTAGAGACGCGCGGAACGATGTGACCGATTTCAATGATCTACCTCACATTCTGAACCCCGCCGTGGAAACCTGATCAGACTAGTTTAGGATTACCTGTAGATGCAGAGAAATTGATCCAGGGCGATTGCTAAATATTTCATCACGTCCTCAGAAAAAAAAAGCAACTGATATGTAGGGCAGGCTTGGAGAGTTTGGGCTAAGGTTTCATCCTGTGGAAGCCTATGACACTAACCACAGTGCCACACTTTAGTCATAGCACAAGTCAAACTCTGTCATTTCTAAAAACAACAACAGGTCGTGCAGTTCATCGCATAAACAGAAATTTGGAAAGCAAATGACTTTTGTCATACAAGGCAAAAAAAATATCTAAACCTTAACAAGAAATGTTTTTAGATGTCGGATGCTTTTCATTTACCAAGTTGTTACTTGACTCACTGAGCAAACATGGATTGTTCGGTCTGACGGGGACATGGTTTTTAATGGCACAATGGACTACAACTACCAAGTAATATCTTTTTCTCAGCTAGCTATCAAAACGCTATGAGAAAAGAAAAGGATTTTTCGAGAGGAATTGTGGGATCTGGTTTTTGATGTATTGAGTGTACAGAATGGAACATGGTTTTAACTGGCTAAATGGACTACGACTACCAAGTAACATCTCTGTCTAAGCTAGCTAGCTAGCTCGAAGTACTGAGGTAAAAGGGGATTATTCGATGGGTATTGTGGGATTTCATGTTTGATGTATAGAGTCTACGCAGATGAGAACATGTTTTTTTCTGGCACAGTGGACTACAACTACCCAATAACATCTCTCTCCAAGCTAGCTAGCTGGCTAGCACAACGCACTGGGGTAAAAAGGAATTATTAGGTAGGAATTTTGGTATTTGGTGGTCGATGTATGGACTCTTTGCAGACAGGGAAATGGTTTTACTGGCACATTAAACTACAACTACGAAGAAATGTCTCTCTCTGAACTAGCTAGTTAGCATGACGCAACTGAGGGGTAAAAAAAAAATTGGGGGGTAGAAATTGTGAGTTGGCGTTAAATTCGCTCATACCACTGGCAGTTTTTATGTAGCAGCCCTTAATTAGGGCATACATTTAAAAACCTCAAACACTAAAGATGGTTTGGCCTTTATTTTGCCCAGACAGCAGGATGATAATGTTTGTTTCTGTCACAGGTAAATCAGTCTAACCACATTATGAGTAATGCAAATGACCTCAAAACACCACGGATCAAAAGCAAGTGACTGTGGTTGCTATGGAGACATTAAAACCACGCAGAAGGGACAGGAATCTTATAACTGTACATTCAAAGCCAGACGAGTTTTAACATCATGCTGTGTGAATACAGAGGAGCAGCTTCGCAGCATTAAACCCAACATGAAGTGGAAAGTTTGTGCTGAATGTTGACAGAATAACAAATATGCTTCGGCATGTGAGACATGTCACATGCGCCAAATCATTTCAACACAACCCGTAGCATGAAACAGGAAGGTCTGTGATTTATTTGGCATGTTGTGAGGCACCGAGAGGGAGACAAAAAAGGAAAAACACTGAACAAAGGAGTGCATTGGTCTGCATTACAAGACACATTTTTCTTTCTTGTGGAAGCAAAAAAAAAGGAAATTGAATTAGTTTACTTTCTGATCACACTTCGGCATGAAAATATTTCTCTTTTCTCCAACACTTGAAAGACATTAACCACGGAGACAGGTTTTCCTTTTAAGTCTGTGCTATTGCTTTGGTTTTGTGTGGCCGAGAAATGGATTCTACTTCCACACGTGGTTGCCAACAGATTCTTCCCCCAGGTAAATGGAGACGGCCAACCGCTTCTCATCCTCAGCCGCTGGGCGTGTCTTTGTCTGAGGAGCAGGAAGTCATTTAGACAAACAGGTCTGTTATTGATGGGCCCTCTGCCCTCAGTCGGCCAGACTCTTTGATCTGCACACTGTAACGTCTACTTCCATCTACTTCACTGGAGACAGGAGGGGATTGTTTTTAATGTTTTTTTTGATCACAGTGCAGTTTTTGTTAATGCCGTTTCCATCGAGGTTTAACAGTCCTGTTTACTGTTTACACTTTTTTTTCATAGATCTTAACTTTACACTCCCCCAGTCTGTTTCTTTCCATGTATTTAACTTATGGTTTATCACCCAGGGCTTGAATTTCAATTTTGTGGTGTTGCGTATAGTTTAATATATTATTACAGATCTACTCATCTACTTATAATGCAGGAAGTTCCTGCACCTATTTACAGCAATATTTAATCTACTGAGTTTATCCTGAATCCTGCCTGAGGGTGTATATATAGGCACAGTGTATACATTATATAGTATATACAACATGTGCAGGTTGGGTTTAGGCCCTCCGTTGCATTACATTAAGATGGCTATGAGCACCCCAATCGCGTGTGTCATGCGAACACATATATTCAGCATTAAAACTGAATTGAGAAATCCCCCGAGTTATACAAGCCTCATCATTCTGCTGCTCATTTCAGAGCTTGGCCCTCTCAGAGAGCAGTCAGGTTTCATAAAGTGGAGGGAGGTGAAGCAGGGCGGGGACAGAATAGAATGAGGAACCACCAAAAGAAAGAAAAAGTACATTGATGCAGCTTAAAGAGAAGACTCCTACAGATGATTTCAGACAAGAATTCTAGGAAATCATCCATCATCTAGCCTTTATCCATGAATGGTCATGGGGATTCCCTTTCACATATGACAAACACAGCAAGAGATTGTCAGAGGCGTTCACACCAACCGGAACATTTCCATAAAATTCTGTGGCGCCTGTGTAGAGCATGCAGGAGGCAGGACATGTTGATAATTCTACTGTGGTAAACAAGTCACCCTATTGCTGTTTTTCCAACTTTTCTGTGTCCTTACAATCAACTACCCATTATTTGGCCGTTACACTAGTAGTTCTTTGCTGTTCTTGCAATCATTTGTGTTCCTAAATGACTTTGCAGTGTGTACCCACAAACACATCGATGTGTATCGAGTGCAGTGTGGGTAGACTCTTTTCTTCGATCCCTTCTTGAGGTCACTCGGCTTCTTTCTGCACTGCCATCGATACACCAGGCCACATCAAAACGAGGTGTCCTCCGGCAGCAGCAGCCTTCAGCATTGATGGCTGTTGTTGAATCAATTATGAATGTGGTGAGTGTGCAGATTTTGTACAGTGAAAGCTCCAGTGTGGTTTTCCTCACTTGAGTTCTTTTGAGCTGAGTTGATGTACACGGAGTTCAGCGTGCAACACTTCTGAGGCCCAAGAGCGCAAGCGTGCACAGAGGAATGCTGTTGTTTGCCGAGGAGGGGGGTAACAAGTGAGAGGAGGGCTTTCTCGTCTCCCCCGTGGGAGAAAGATGAGAGGGATAGAAGCATTTATACATCGGTAGAGAGGGGGGTGGTGGTGTCGGATTCAAGGAGAGAGGAAGAGCAAGGAGGCTTTGGTGGATCCTGTGTCAAAAATGAACTTATCAAGCAAACGCATCTTATTCTAAGCCGAGTCCTTCCACTGGATCCAACTCCTGTAGCTCCGCCGGCGGTAGTCACCAAAATTGATGATGCATAAAGTACGTCGAGGGCAAATACTTTTAAACCAACAGGTCGTTTTATTTTACTCTATAACACTTCAATTCATTGGAACATTTTTATTTTAAGCATCCGTTCGTCATGACGTCAGTCGTTTTATGCTCCAGTCATTGGTCGACCCTAATCGATGCTGTAAATCCGCATGAGCATCCGAAGGAAAAAACTTACAGATGCTATTCAGGAAGATGGACCACATGAAAAGACAGAAGCACCGTTTGCGTTGTCTGCCTATTGGTAGCTAGATTAGTAGTTGCTAAATACTAATAAATACGTCATCTATTCGCTACCTTACAATTTCCTTTGA
Organism: Scophthalmus maximus; assembly: GCF_022379125.1. Lineage (NCBI taxonomy): Eukaryota > Metazoa > Chordata > Actinopteri > Pleuronectiformes > Scophthalmidae > Scophthalmus > Scophthalmus maximus. The sequence continues at coordinate 19,686,329 of NC_061525.1, forward strand.
GGTCACATCCACATGTCTAAGTTTTTTTTATTTAAAATGCATTGATCACTGCTGCTGCGTTTACGCCAGCTGTCCACGCTACTAGAGTTTTCAAGTGCCTAAGACGGAGGAGTTTGGAAACGCTGCTGGTCCCGATATAGTTTGAAAACTCCCTGGGATGGTTGTAGTCAGAACGGACAAAACAAAGACGTTTGGAAAAAATGACGCAATCACTTGCATGCGCTTCCTCCATTGGTTCTCATCAGTCACAACTCGACTATTCAGCGGTGAAGGCAACATGTTGAAAACAGCTCACCTCAGTGTCAGTCCAAAAAAAATAAATGCCCCAGTCTTAATCTTCACCATTGCTGTTTCTGGTTCCGACAACCTGCTTCCTATTTACATAACCACAACACATTTTTAAAAGGCACCGAACATAATCCAAAACTAGAACCAGAGAACATCTGACAAGCAGAATACAAAGCCAGCTTAAGTGTGCTCTGCATTATCTGACAATCCACCGTGCTGTTGAAATTAAATGCATGCAAGCGTACAGTCCTGATATATCCACTGGTATTTTATTGTCTCAACGGTTCTGTAGCAGCACGGCCCTAATGCAAGGGAGTGTTCTTTAAGGCTATGCTGATTTTTGTCAGCTAAAACAAGGATCCAGAAATGGCAATAATTGTCTCACAGTTTAATTCTCTGCATTAAATTCATCCAACAAGTCAGCGTGAGGGTATTTAATCCACCTCAGTCTCATGGCATCAGCATCTTGGCTGCAGAATTTAAAAGGTGTTTCTTTGTTGATCTCATAAATGAAATGAGATGAAATCCAGACTGAAACAAATACTTAATTGAAGAGAAAATACATTTAGATAGATATATGTTCTTAGTAAGATGATTTACACGTTTCTAGACTACACAGACTCCAATTTTCAAAACAAATATGAATAACAGCATTAAATATATGAAAAGATGCAGTCGGCAAAGTTATTTCATCTCAAGTTAAGTATTTTCATTTATCACAGGTTGTACTAGTGAAAACATAAATCCTTGGTGGAGGTAATAAGAAAAAAAACCTGAAGCAAGTTTGCTTCACCACTTTATTACTTTGATTTTTGTAAAGTAAAATATTGCGGTGCATCATTTAACATCTAAAATGTACATAATGTAGACTTAAGCTGACGGTGCAACTGTCACCTTGGCTATATATGCCGTATTAGTGCACTGGTAAAAAAAGAAGCATAAAACCTTAATCCTTAATACCTTCAAAATCACATGGTGTGTGTGTGTGTGTGTGTGTGTGTGTGTGTGTGTGTGTGTGTGTGTGTGTGTGTGTGTGTGTGTGTGTGTGTGTGTGTGTGTGTGTGTGTGTGTGTGTGTGTGTGTGTGTGTGTGTGTGTGTGTGTGTGTGTGTGTGTGTGTGTGTGTGTGTGTGTGTGTGTGAGAGAGAACATTGCTTTCCACCCTTTTCTAGAGGCACACCATAAGTGTGTCCATGAAAGAGTAGGTGGTTTTGTTCTGCTCGGGAAAGACTTTGAGCGTGCTTCATACTGAGCCCTCCCCTTCTCCCTCCGCTCTATCTCTCCCTCTCTTCCCTCCCTCCCTCACTCCCTCCAGCAGCTGTTTTCCAGTCTTTGCTGGGAACTGGAGCCAGGCTGTTCTTTTTCCCCCCATCCTCGCGTCACAAGCAGGAACTCACCGACCTACCAACAAACACAAACACACACTCACTCCCTCTTTTTTTCTTCTTTTTTTCCTCTGTGTCCGCCTCTGCCCGGTCCCACACTCGTCTGGCTGTTGACTGTGTACTAACCTCATTTTGGACTAAGGACTGAGGAGCAAGTATTCCCCACTCTTCCACTTGGCTGCTGCGATTGCATGTTCACACTGCTGTGTGAGAGCCGCCTGACTCTTCTGGGGGAAATGCTTTCATGGTAAGATGTCTCCCGTCTCACAGGCCACGTCTGTCTCTTGACCTCTTGTCTTCGTTCAGACTGTGACATTTTCTCTGGTTTCCCGTCGTCTCTCTGTGTGTTGACAGGACTTTTCTGGGCTTTTCCCACTCCGACAGTTTCTTTGTTTTGTGTCTTGTGTTCTCAGGGTGTTTCTTGTCCCAGAAAAGTCTTGAAATGAATGACATGAAAGCTGTCGCATGTCAGCGTAAACAAAAAAAGAAAAGGTTTTTGAGCGATATTTCTTTTTCATTCTGCGACGTCCTTGACATACTGCTTTTGTTCAGTTACTTGTTACTTCTGTACTGTTAGATTTTTCCGTGGTTGGGTCGGCATTGTAAAAAAGGACGGAGGGTGTTCAGTCACTGTTCAGCCAGCGTCCGACCTCCAGTGTTGTGTTTCACACACGTGAGTGTCTGAGAGAGTGTGACGCATACCTGAAGACTTCCTGTGTTGTGTTACTCTGCTGGTACAGGAGGACACCAGTGGCCTCGGGTCACCTGTACGTCAGTGGTCAGCCTAATCTGGCTTTTATATTTTTCGATCAAAATCTTTCCCAAATTTCTCAAATCTACTGTATGTACACCATATATACAAGGTCATTGAGTCATGTTTTGTCCAAATTAGTATTTGATAAGCAGGAGCTTCGTTAGCCTTCACGCTCTCATGGAAAAACTGCCTCAGCAGTTAATATACTATTATTAAACATACTTAAAGAAAATAAATGACACTTTAGATAACAAACATTCACGAAGTACATTCGATTCCTGCTTCAGGCTTTGTCCGTCGTTTGGTCGGTTTGTTTTCAGCTTTCCAAAAAGGAAATAAATGCAGTTGTCCTTTATTCCTCATTATCCATGTCACCTGTTGTACACAAATTGTTCAAACCATTTCAGCCAGTTCCCTCGCTCTTCCTTGAGTCAATATTCAAGGAAAATCCTGCCCAACAGTTGAATATTGTAATTTTTAGACCAAGGATAATGTAACTGGAATTTAAACTCACTCAATAAGAAGAAGTGTAAGGGTCACGTATTGTTCAGTTTGCATACACACTGCCATCTGCCCACTTTTTTTTCTTCCCAGTAATAGACACTGAGCCCGGCTGCCAGTTTGTCATTGTCCCAGTGAGAGGTTGTGTACAGCTGATTTTTTTTCTGACGCCGGTGTGCCGATAAGAGTGTGTGTTTGAGTGTGTTTGAGTGATACTTCAAAGTCGCCATATTACCAGTCTGAATTTGCGGCCTCAAGCAGTGTGTGTCTGTCTGTCTGTGTGTGTGTGTGTTGCTTGTGTTAAGACTGGCTGTGCATATTTGATATGCTAACAATGGTCGTCACGCTCCCAGAGGCCGTCTTAATTCCACTGCCTCCGTTGCTCGAGATAACAAGTTTGTGCCACGGATTCTGGTCAAGTTGCATATTCAACAGGATTCTCCTCCTCCAACCCCATCTCTCTTGCGCCCAGAGCTTAAGAAAAGTCACTGAGCTGATGTTTTTTCTTTCTTTTTTTCTTTCTTTCATTTAAGGAAGTCAAACATGGAGAAGATGATGCAGAGATTGCTTTTGGTTTGTAGCAGATGTATTTTGGACTGGATAATCTCTTCCACTAAACTCTGAATTCTTAATCTGAAGAAGTGTCTGAAAAGACTGCCCTCCTCATCCCCTATGTTCTTGCACATCCTCCCCCCATCAGGGTTCCCACCTTGACCAGTCACTCGCCTGCGATATCAGTGTTTTCTCTCCTCCGTAATCACTTCTCTCAGCTCTCCTATCCTTCATGTTCCTGCCTGGCGTCTTCCTTGCCCCTCATCTTGCCACCCCATGACCAGCTCTGACCTTCTTCCCAGACCGCTTTTCTTCAGCCCCTTCACTAAAATTTTGAGGTCAAGGCAGCTTCTTCAACATCTCCATATCTTCGACTCCCATTGATTTACAGTTAAAGAGTGAGGCTGGTTCCTTTTCAGCGTAAAGTACAGGGGCAGGGGACTTTGTCCCTGGTCGGCCCACTCTCAGGACAAAGCATTCGTTAGTGGGTCTGGGCTTTTAGAACTTTAATGCAAGTACACTATCTCACAAAATGAGTCATTAAAAATACATTTTCACTACTAAAACCATCTAAACATCTCACTTCAACCTAAAAAAAGAGATGTGGTTAGATTCCAAGTTAATCAAACAAAAAACAGTTAGCCATCATATTGACGACTGATGGCAACAGCCCCAAAACCAAAGTCTGGAATTTTGAAGCCTTTTGCTGCACCTGCATCCAGCGACTTCCTTTTCTGTTCCATTCAATTTTGTAGGGCTGTCACTACCAATCGGCTAAAGGAATAAGTCATGGGGCTTTTAAAAAAAACAAAAAAAAACCGTTTTGTATATATATTTATAAAGAAGAAAAATTCCTTGTTTTCTTTGTGCATTCCACATATGGGCAGCTTGAAATGCCACATGTATAATGTTAATGTGAACAATATGTTCAATATCTTTGTTCTTATACATGACTCCTGACTGGACAGATGTGAAAGGAATAAAATAGCCATTCTGTTTCTATACTTTTCTGGGTGTGCCCTAGTGCAACTATGATGTTTTGTTACTTTAAAAGTGCTGCTGCTGCTGCAAGGTATTGTGGGACGGCAAGGAAAGAAGATAATGCCATGAAAAAGGATTAAGCTGTAGCTCAAATTTACATCGTCCAATATGCCCTGGATGAAACATTTGATAAGGGTCCTGGCCTGAAGACATCTCCATGCCAATATTCATTTAGTCATAGCACCACGTACTGGAAACAGGAAATTATGTTTTCAAAGTTTTATTTGCTTTTCCTTGTGAGTTGACCACATCCTCCTGAAACTTTGTAAGAAGAGCCTCAAACCTTGGTGAGGACTCAGATTTCGCCAAACACATTTCGATGTTTCGCCGTAGTAATTCTCCAATCCAGCATGTTGTTCATTTTGTAAATTATCGTTCATTTAGAGCCAAATAGAAGATAAAGCATAGTCCATGTTGGGGCATGAATACAGCTTGATTGACAGCTGACACCGTCCAATCGGTGCATGGTTGCAGGTGTAGGTGGGCACAGAGTGGACGAGTGCTCAGTCAGAATCACCCCTGCTCCTACGCCTGGTTGCAAATGATGAAACTTGAGGCTTCAAAATGGCAGTTCACAAACAAAGTGTGACGTCGCGGTGCGTTGCCATGCTCAACTGAATCAGCCGGCGTCCATCCTGCCCCCCCGGGCCGCACGGGGCTGCGAGGGCTCATTCAGCCCTGCTTGCAGCTTTAATTAACAAGTTGTAAACAAAGTTTAAAGCGTTGAAATGGTGTTTGGATCCCTTCATCTGTGTCTATAACAAAAACACACTTTCACATCTGCGTGTGTTTGTGTGTGTAATTCAACCCTCCCAGAGTGAATCTCTGTACCGCAGTCTGTGCTTTCCCTGGAAGAGTCATGTGGAGGCATTTTCTAAAATACTATAGGGGAGTGAGAAACATCTGAGGGAATTTATCTTTTTTTTTTTTAATAGGAAGGACTGATGTCAGTTTCTGCAGACCTGGAACAGTTTCTCTCGACTCGGTCACACTCCTGTTTTGAAATGCCTGGGGGGCATTCAGTGTGCCTACTGCGAAAGCGCAACACGTCCATGTTACAGTCTCTTATAAAGACTTATTAAATAGGAATTGCATCACGTTTGTTTGCTTGGTGAAGGAGGGATTGGTTAAGAGGAGGGAGTAAACACTGCATGATTATATTCAGGAGTCAACAGCGTGTTGCTGCATATCCTCGGTGTCGGTGTCTAGACCGCCGCTTTTAGTTCATAGTTTCTTTTTTCTCAATTTATTAGCAAAGCATCAAGTGATTAAACACAAGAACACAATGTGTGCTTGTGTCCACTTCATATTGGCAATTTTAAGATTTAAGATAAGGTTTTGTACAAGAGAAGTGAAGAAGTTCATCCTTCATCTCGCCTTCCTCGTCATTTTCCCTCATTGCAAGCCAACACGGTTGACAGCAAAGTTTTTAATTTATCAAGGTTAAGGTGACGTCTGTAAATGTTTTCACTAACCAGCTGTCCAAAATCCACTGACACATAGTAGGTCAATTTGTGGAACAAATTTTGTTTTTCAAATTTTTTAAATTTTTTGGGTGGTGTCGCAGTTAAGTCAACACAGTGACCTTTGTGAATTTATAGTTACATTTGCACAAAATGATTGGAAAAAAATACATGTCAAGCTTGACGCTTTTACCTTAACACTAAAACAACAACAAAAACAGTAAATCAGTCGGTGTATCCTGTCTGCTTGCTGTTTGGCCAGGAGGAAAGATAAGTAAATTCATTTTACTTAAGTTTATTTTTTCATGTGTTTCAGGAGTGGTTCCCCCGTGGGCTGAAAAGAGTCCAGCAGCGTCGTTCTACCAAGGACCCACTGTGTTGCTGTTGTGCCCATGAGGTAACGACAGGAGCTTCCACTCCCTCATTACCACCCTTGGTCCATCCATCTCCCTCCCCTTTGTCCCCCTCCTCCATCGGACCTACCCAGCCATGGGCCAGAAGATCTCGGGCAGCATTAAATCGGTGGATGTACGCGGGGAGCCCTCGTATCAGCCTGTGCGTCGTGAGCTGCGGGGCCCAGACTTCTGTCGGCCCCCCCGGCTGGATCTACTGCTGGACATGCCACCGGCCAGTCCCGACGCTCAACTTCGCCACGCCTGGAACTCTGACGACCGCTCCCTCAACGTCTTCGTTAAGGAGGACGACAAGCTGACGTTCCACCGACACCCGGTAGCACAGAGCACAGACTGCATCCGAGGCAAGGTGGGCTACACCAGGGGCCTCCACGTTTGGCGGATTCACTGGCCGGCCAGACAGAGAGGCACCCATGCCGTTGTGGGCGTGGCCACGGCTGAAGCCGCTTTACACTCAGTGGGCTACATGGCCCTGGTGGGCTCTGACGCAGAGTCCTGGGGCTGGGACCTGGGTCGCAACAGACTCTACCACGACGGAAAGAACAGACCCGTTTCCACGTCTGCACCCACGTACCCGTGTTTCCTGGAGCAAGATGAGTCTTTTGTGCTCCCAGACTCTCTGACGGTCATACTAGACATGGACGAAGGAACGCTGAGCTTCATGGTCGATGGACAGTATCTGGGAGTGGCTTTCAGAGGGATGAAGGGCAAGAGGCTGTATCCCATCGTCAGTGCTGTGTGGGGGCACTGTGAGGTTTCTATTCGCTACGTCAACGGACTAGATCGTAAGTGGCACTCCTGCACGCGCACGACAAATCAGGCAATGGCGGCATCATATTTAAATGTGATTTTACAGGGGTTGTGTTGAGCAGACACCCCTGGGTTTTTTGTCTTTTTGCTGATTGATGGCTGCCACAAACATTAAGTCACACAGGCTTATTCTTTCTGGTGGTTGTTTGCTGCCGCATAGTCGAGTTTTGAAACCAATTACTTTGGCGGCGGCATTTAGAGCAGCAGCTTCTAAAGTTCTTCTTGTGAAAATGGTAAAAAAGATATAGTTGTTGCCTACATACACGTCGGATGTCAAAACGTATTTATCTCTGTGACCTTTGCAGCCTCATCCCTGTTTCAGTGAAGCCTTCAGCCTTATTATCAGAACACCAGACGTGCAACTTTTTGCATACTCGGCTCAAAGTGTTTTTCCCATCTAGAATCTGTTTTTCAACCCTGCTGGTACGCAGCAAAAAAAAGAACCATAAACAGATGAGGTGGCTGGGATGACATATGGCAATCTGCTTCAGTCAGATGGTGCAGCAACTGAAAGAGAAGACTTAGTAAGATGCATTTATTGCACAAAAACACATCCATTCCTGCAATTTATCTTTCCTCGGTTAGAGAAATGTCACCGTAGCATCGTGAAATCTGTAGAGGGCAATGTAAAAAGGGACCCCCAAGTGTTCTTCTTGCGGCCTGTTCCTGTCTAAAAATAAAGATTTCTGACATTTGAGGCGATGGATTGCTCTCCAAAGCAGTCACGAGATGGGTGCGTTGCGGCCCGTTTATGGTTGAGAAATCAGGCTCACAGTTCAACACTGTCCACGAGAACAGTTCGTGCCATAGGCAGCAAACTTCCTCGGGGAGGGGGACGGAGCCGACCGAGCTCATCGGACCGCGATGCCAACTCCCGTCTGTGACAGCTCGCCGACGTCTTGTCCTGCAATTAGATACGGTGGAAAGACCTGGCGCATGAAGATGCTCGATAATAGACATAACCAGCTGTGTAAAAAATGGACACCAGTCAGGCGACGTGTTTTGTGGGAGTTTTTGAACATTTCACACAATGTGACCTGTATTTGACTTAATTTCCAATCTCAAATGTTGACTGAGCATGATAGATCATGATACTTTAAACCTTTTCCAACCGTGGACGTGCCTAGTCAAGACGATGGATGCATCAGTTGAGATTTGAAGGTTGTGTTATGAGATTACTGTGTCATCAGGTCTCCGCCACTTCTCGATGCGATATAGAATAGAAGCATCATGTTGTATGCTGGGAGATGACCGTGCTTGTCTATTCCCACGTTACCTACATAACAGAAACTCTAGAGGGATTCACTTTTTTCTTTTTCTGGGTTCTTGGTCTTCTGCGTGTCTTCTAGTCTATTCATTTTTCCCCCTCCTCCTCCTCGCTCTTTCGTCAGCTCTTTTATTCTGTCTACCTCGTACATCCTGGGAAGCGAGAAGAGATAAAGTGTCTTTACACTTTTCTCTCCTGTCTGTATTGTCCCTTAATACCCTGCATTAATGCAGTTTTCTGATCCTCCCTGCATCTCACTCCGAGTCCTGTGGCTCTGTCCCGGAGACACTTGAAGCCCAACCCTCCGCGGATGTGATTCTTGTTTATTAGCTTTCATCCCTCTGACCTGCTCACATCTTAAAGTAGAAGACACTGTGGTTGTTGGGTCTTCCTGTCCTCCGCCTCCTCCTTTTTGTCAAAAATCCATCTTTTTTTTCCTCCAACCTGGTGGCAACACGCCGAACCAAATTCAAGTACACGTGAACAAGACGGACCAGAGCGAAGGAAGAGTTTCACACACTGTTTGACTCCAGACCCCCATTCTGATCTCCTTTCTCCTGTCTTTCCTCCTCTTCCTTTTCAACACTAATTCTTTTTTCCCCAGTTTTGCACACCGAGTTGTTGTGGCAGTTGCTGTGGAAACGGTTAAGATGACTTTTTGGTGGGTGGTTAATTGTTGACCAGGCAGGTTGCTCACCAAACTGCGGAGGAAAAGTTCTGGATAATGCCCAGAGCAACATTTGCATTCTCACATACAGCCCCTCCAGAAAAATTCAGGAAGATGTCCAGACTTCAGTGCAAGTCTGAAAGCAGCCTATATTAGTGACACAAAGTGGAGTGTATACTTCCGCCAAGGCTCAACAGCCACCTTAACTCATAAATATCAGTCCCCCAAATACAATTTAGTTTTCAACAAGATCCTTGAATTATTATCGCAGTGTTAAAGAAAGTGATTCAAAAAAAATTCCTGGTTTCGCTTTATCAAAATTGATTGAGTTCTCTCTTGGCCCATGTCTCATCCTTCCACCAAGTGGAAATCATTGAAATCCTTCTTTACTTTTTGCATAATCCTGCTGACAAACAAACAAAGGATATGAAGCTTAGTAAACTTAAGTAATGTGATAAATGCTAATGGATAGTTGCAGTTTAAAAATATTGTCGTTGTTCAAAAACTTGTTGAACCTCGTTAGAATTTTCTCTCTCTCACCATGGACGTGTTTGACGTCAGTCCCTGCTTCTGTCGTGATTCTATTAGCAGTTGCGTGGTAACATAAACTCAGATGTCGTCAGTGGATGGAATTCACATCCGCTTCTCAGAAGTTCACTAAGCAACCGTCGTCCGCACTGAGCGAGCGGTTGTGTTGCGTCGTCACCTCCTGCTCTCCTCACCATTCTGCTCCAATTTTCTTTTTTCTCATCCATCAATGATCTAATTCTGTCTCCATCCTGAAATATATTCAGCTCCTCCCCCCCCTTTGACCTCTCAGTGAACAACATATTGGCACTGGAGGTGTGTCCGCACCTTATGGGTGTGTGTATGTAGACGCATACACACTTCTTCATCTTAAAACTAGGTCAGTCAGCTCACCGGTTTTATGCTAATCTATTAGATATTGATGGCCGCGAGTCTGCAGGCCCTCCCCGTTACCTGGCTACATCACGTTTAATGAAAGGAAGGCAGGGCGAGGGGGGTGGAGTTAAATTGAGTGAACTGGAACACGTGCCAAAAAGATGGATGTGTCCTGCCACATTTTCTGAGTAGGACATAACTGGGTCGTGATGCCTCACATGGTAATGGCGCTGACGTCTATTCAGTGCATACAAACCCCTTCCCAAGTTCGTCGGGCCGTGGTCGCCTGAGTGGAGGAAGCCAGCGGCCTATGAGCCATCTCACCTCAGTGAGGGCAGACTAGCTGACGCGCCGCCATCCCGCAACTCCTACCCGCCCTCCTCCTCCACTTTGTTCTCGATTCAGTGTCAGGTAGGTGTGCGCACCAGCCGGGCGCTAGGTCGTCTTTAACCACACACTCTGTCCGCTGTTCAATGTTTCATATACGTCTGTCAGAATATAGTCTCTGGGCCATTAAAAGAAAAGAGGCATGTGTGCGTGATAGGAAAGGGAGAGTGTACGGTGGAGGAAGATGTGAAATATTAGCGAAAAGCTCCAGACTAATGAGCATGAATTAATTATTAAACCTGCCTGTTCATTGGAAGTCATTCTGGGTTTTAATGTGTCAAAAATGACATACAGTCTGTCAGTCGGTGTTCTCGTTGCATAGACTACATCTAATGTAGGCAAAATGTAAACTAGAATGGCTCTCAGTATTGTGCTTGTGATGTTAAAGACGGGAATAAGTATTTCCTGGGTCAGTGCCAAAATGTATTGGTTTCTTCTCTGGCCCACGCCACATCCAACAAGTTTTGTGGAAATCCTTCTGTAGTTTTTGAGTAATTCTACAGGCTTAATTAAATGCGTTAATATTTTGATCTAATTTGAGGAGAAATTGGCTGTCATTTATATTTTTAACCACAACCTAACCATGTTTGTCTGTCCTACCAGTTGATGGACAGTGAGTACTTCCTGTTTAGGTGCTTATCGCCACTGTCTGACAGGACCACTTGTCGCCCTGGGCAACCCTTACCATGGAGACCAGTTTGTGCCAGCAGGGATTGGCTGGTTTTAAGGAATCGCAGCATCACCTTTCTCAGGAGATCACTGTCAGAGTTATGCTTCTGTCTCTGGGGGAATCAATCTTGTCACTGCCAGCAGTCATGTTTCACTTTTGACATAACGAAGGTGTTGCACTTGCACTTTGGACCGAGCATCTGATAATCCCTGTTTTTTCCTTTTGGTACGGATGATAGCGAGAGGTACAGATACGTGAGGAGAAAACAAGTATCCTAAAGATGCTGGTTGAATTTAAATGGACAGAAAATGTAGTTATTAATTCCACAGAAACACACAACCGAAGGATCAATCCTCCTCCAACTCTAGTTGTGTTTTCTCTGTGATTTTGGCGAATGAACGACCGTCTCCTTGTTTCAGAGGATCTCCTGTGACAAGGCTTTTTCATTCTAGTCTTCAGACCTTCAGAGACATTCAGTGGAACATTCAGATTGGCAAACAACACAGGCAGCACCTCTAGACACGTACAATGCATGTAACGTGTGCATGTGTGACTATACACCCCCATCGCAGTGACGGTGACAGTGGCTGGTTACTATGGAGACTACATGAATGCGGGGGCTGGACTGATGAGCAAGTGATATGAGGATAGACTGATTGATGGGTGCTGTCAGGTCCAAACAGAACGTACGTCCGTCTGTGGAGGTTCCCTCACACCAAGTGTGTGAGACCTCAGGTCCACCGTCAGTCATGAGGTGCACGATGAACAGAGACGTGAACCAACAACTTGTTTTAGTCTCGTAATATTGTCCTTAGGCCACATGTACATGACTATGTTTGAGTTTTCATCAAATTTCCATCAAATTTCATCACTGTCGCCTGTCGACCAAAATACTGAGAAGTTTGGAACTGCTGCTCGCCATTTCAGTTTGAAAACTCTGGGGAGATCATTGTAATATGGACGGGCAAAAACATAGATGTTAAGAAACAATGACGCAGTCACTGGCATTCACTCCCTGATTTGTTTATATCAGTCATGACTACAGCGGTGAAGGAAAAACATAAACACTTACTGTCAGTGACAGTTCCCCCTCGCTGTTAGTCCAAGAAAAAGAAATCCCTCGTCGTACTTTTCACTATGTTTTTTCTCCGTGTTATTTTCTGTAACGAAGCGACCGGCTGCAGAGAAGATAATTTAATGACCAGTGTACATGAATGGTCACGTGACGTGAGTTTTCAGGTGTCTTTGTTGAAGATGATTACTGTTACTGAGCTAAAATACTGAGATGCTAATAAGCCGTCGGAGGGATGCGATGTGCAGTGAGTGTTTCTCTTGCTGCCGTGTCATTGCACACATCACTGCACATTGTAATCTGCTCATTCATCATGTCTTCCGGATTTGGGCTCTTACCGCGTGGATGTGGCTACAAATTAAACCACAATCAGCTACGCGTGTCCCCATGATGCTGAGTTGAATAAATCCAGATAGTGGGACAACTGTTCTGTTGTTCATCGCTGGATTTCACCATTTCCCTTCCTTGAGATCCCAAAGATCACCTCCCAGACCACAGAAGAAGAACTCGGTAAGGAAAGATCACCATTAATTGCAAAAATGACATCTGAAAGTAGAGAGTACAAAAACACATGGACTTTCTAATTGGATCTTTTTCTAGAGAGTTGACCATCTTTGATCCTGACGGAGACATTCAGGGAAGATTCCCGTGACGATATGCTTTTAATTAGCATCTTTGTGTGAGGCGAAAAGATGTTTATGTGATCTTGTCCAGTCCTCACTTTAGATAAGCTCCTGTTTCCTTATAGCCATGTATGTATGTATGGATGGTCACCGTTCAGGGGTCATCTACTCACAGGGCCAGCGGACTGACTGGGCTCCTCCAGAGAGACTCGCTCTGCTCTGGCTCCATGAACACTCCTCAGACCAGACACTGCGTATTTGAGTCATATTTATTTGGTCTCGGTTTGTGGTCATGTGGTGCGCTTTTCACTTTTCATAGAATCATTTCTCTCCACAGTTTGGCTCCATTCCATCAGCCACAGAGGAGGCTTGTTAGGCTTGGTTTGCTTGTTTGTGTATGTGAATTTACGTGTGTGTGTGTGTGTGTGTGTGTGTGTGTGTGTGTGTGTGTGTGTGTGTGTGTGTGTGTGTGTGTGTGTGTGTGTGTGTGTGTGTGTGTGTGTGTGTGTGTGTGTGTGTGTGTGTGTGTGTGTGTGTGTGTGTGTGTGTGTGTGTGTGTGTGTGTTTTAAGCAAAGCTCCATCTGCAATGGCAAATTATATTTTTATTGTGCAAAATATGAGCAGAATCAACAACAAAAAAATAACTCATGCAATATTTAAGTGGCGATCAAAAAGACTCAACATTGTTGTGGAGGAGCCGACTGCAGACTGAAGACGGATGCAAAATCCCTCCCGTAGCCTCGGCGCTATAATAATTAATTGATACGAGCGTTTCGAGGCCATTGCCCAGAAGAAAACGGTCCAATCGTTGGTTTGATCAATAAATTACTACACCAAACTGAGCTGTTGAAGCGGTCAATGTTTACCAGTGCGAGCTATATATGCTATAGCCTAATATCCCCCGACCAATATCCTGCTGCTGAAGTCGCTCACTACGACGACACCAGCAGACATTCAGATTAGAATATGAATAATAGTCTAAAGAACAGACTAAACAAACTTATTTTAGATTATTTTGTAGCAGCTGGAGTTTATATATTTACATAATTTTGGCAGTTACCACAGTGGAATCGATGGCTTCACCAATTTGTGCAGTAAGAACAGAATCTTTGCGGCGACAGCCCCGAGCAACAAGCTCAGGGACACGACAACACATATTTCTTTTCAGTCTGCAGCCCGTCAGTTAATGTGTTTATGTTAGTGTGCGTGTGTGAACGCCCCTCCTCGTGTTCTCCAAGGTGTGTACATAGACGCTGAGCAGCAGGACTTCTGCTCCAGCAGATGGAGCTTCCAGGGGGAGCAGCTTGACGTCCATACAGGAGTCGGGTCTGTTTGACATGCACCGACAACAATCGCCTCCAAAATCGACGGGGAGGGAAAATGCCACGTGCCACTGGCACGAAGTGTTGACATGTCTGAGCAGCGTCAATATATTTATATTGTCATCTGCGGCTACTTTTCTTTGAACAGTGAATTAAACCCACAGCTGAAAAAGGAGATCGTGTGAGGCAGTCATTTTAAATCTCAGGTTCACGAGGACACAGACCTTTAGCCACAGTAACTGTCCTGTAGAGAAATCACAGAAATCTCCATCTTGTTCGTCCTCTAACAGTCCTGTGAAAGTATTTGTTTAATTGGGCTGTCAGAATAATTATGGGTGGGGAAAGTTGCGTCCTTCCTGTTGTTTGCAGTTTCTTTTGTTAAATGGAGGAGAAATAGTGTGTGTGTGTGTGTGTGTGTGTGTGTGTGTGTGTGTGTGTGTGTGTGTGTGTGTGTGTGTGTGTGTGTGTGTGTGTGTGTGTGTGTGTGTGTGTGTGTGTGTGTGTGTGTGTGTGTGTGTGTGTGTGTGTGTGTGTGTGTGTGTGTGTGTGTGTGTGTGTGTGTGTGTGTGTGTGTGTGTGAGAATCAGGTGTACAGGTAAAACGTGTTTTATTAACATCATGTATGAACTGGTCTGCTGTGCTAAGCCTTTCAGTTTGTTTGTTGTTTGACAGGTTGGTTTGTTTGTGAGCAGGATCGAAAACTACTGAACCTATTGGTCGAAGGATGGGACATGGGCCAAGAACGAAGGCATTGCATTTTGGGGCAGATCCTGACAAAGGGGGCGGATCTGGGAATTTTCTTTTACATTGCTAGATGGGGATTTTATTTTTATTCACAGATTTTCTTAAGGAATAATGAATTTGATCAGGATGGAAAAAAGACATTTAAAAGGCTGACATCTAGGATTATGTGCACTCTGGTGCAGCTTGATTTAAATTTAAGGGGTTGGCTCTTGGCAGAGGTATGTGCCCCACCCGTGCCATTCTAGTACCTTGGGAAATCTGTGAAAATGTCCCAAAAAAACTGTCGATGTAATTTAAAAGATTCTTTTGGGATTCCGTGCTGAAATTTCAGCTTTTCCCATGTGCCATCCTTCCACCAAGTTTCATGGAAATGCGTTGTCCTGCTGAAAAAACGTTTCCTCTTGGTGGGGGAAACGAACGAACTCTGTCACGACACTCCTGGTTGTGGACTAACCCTCGTCTCGTCTCTCTCTCTCGTCCCTCACAGCGGAGCCCCTCCCCCTCATGGACTTGTGCAGACGAGTAGCTCGACTGGCTCTGGGCAGAGAGCGCATCCATCACATCGACACACTCCCACTGCCACAGACTCTAAAGAACTACCTCCAGTACCAGTGACCCACACACACACACACACACACACACACACACACACACACACACACACACACACACACACACACACACACACACACACACACACACACACACACACACACACACACACACACACACACACACACACACACACACACACACACACACACACACACACACACACACACACACACACACACACACACACACACACACACACACACACACACACACACACACACACACACACACACACACACACACCCCCCCCCCCCCCCCCGATGGGAAGAAACTTGAAGCCCATTTGTTCTTATTGTAACCAGCCTCCAAACTGAATCTATAACCATCAGACGTCTGCTGAGGATGTGGACTACGACACTTGACTACGAACAGGCGGAGGAGACGGCGCTGCGACGGGGTTCTGTTTACAGTAGTTGGGGGAATTTTCCATTTTGGAAATAATTTTTTTCTTTTTCATCTCCTCGTTTTCATCTCTTTTTTTCTTTATCTTCTATCTTTTCTTTTGATTTTGTCGTTGCTGACTGCTGTTTTTCTCCTAAATAGGTGACTACAATGGAGAGAGATTTAAAGAGAATATTGCAATACAGTTTCCTGCCAATCATACATGCGTATATATGCATATACACGTCAGACAGGCTTTCTGTGCTGTGATTTCTGGGTGACAGTTTACCCAGTTCACTGTGTGGAGGCTTCCTCAGAAACATGTCCTACGTATATTTTTGTCTCCAGGAAACGCAGCAGACTCTGTGCAGACGCAACAATCGCTTCATGCAACAGGAGAGAGAGGGAGAGGGAGAAAGCACTCGGAGCAAGAAATTCCACAAGCAACTCTGTTTCTGTTTACATACATACAGTGAGTGTATAGAAACACAGCTCACACTTTCTTTTGTAGGATAACAACTCAGTGACGAGCAGGCAGGTCCCACCTACAGACTGAAGGACACAATTCTAGTCTGTTTGGACTTGACGTTGAATCCCCCTCCTCCACCACCAGCTCCTCTCTCTCTCTCTCTCTCTCTCCATGTGTGGTGAACTCGACCGACCACACCTGCTGTTGTCGGCTCTGCAGCTCCTGTAACACTGATAGAGATCGATCCGAAGGTGAAACTTTGTCTTCGCCTGCTAATGTGCCTGCTCTCAGACAGCACACACACACAAAGCACATCACCGCCCCCAACAAGGTTTTAAATGCTGCTTTTCCTTTTTTTCCTTTTTTTTTTCTTCTGCTGTCATACCCACATGTGGGTTTTTATCCAAGATTTACTTTTAAAGATTATGGTCTTATGAGATTTTTCTTTCCCCCCACGGGACTGGATGACTTTGCACGTATGGTGGAAGAATGTACTGCCATGAGAATCTTTTAAATGTGAACAAGAATAAAGTCAGCTAAACTCACACTCCCTATCTGTGTGTTTGCTCTTTGGAGATCATCATCAATCACGTGGATACGAATTTAGAAATTGGAGAAACTGTAGGAAATAGCCATCACAAAGTCGTCAGAATTGAGGGTTGGGGGGTTAATCTGAATTGCACCAGACTGAGTTCATGACAGAACTCTCATAGGGCTGCTTTCTGTGGTTGTGGGGTGCATTCTAGCCGTGCATGCTTTATACCCCAGGTATATTCTGGGCTGGCCCGCTTTAACCCTGATATAGCCAATAGACTTGCGAGGCGGCAGCTGTAAGGGCGGAGCGCGCCGGTGACTGCAAATAGGAAATCCACCGCAGACCAGACCGTCTTTTTTTCCCGCTGTGGCCGTCGCCGTCTACGTCCTCTGGAGGTTTACAGAGACCTACTACGACTGAAAACCTTTCTGCTGCTGTCGAGGCCCCAGACGCTGGTTCCGCGGTGTGAAGTGTCGCGATGAGCTGAATCTACTGGGTTCCCCAACCCCGGGAACGGGCCTTGAACACAGAACAAAGCCTGTTGTGAGATCAAAGTTTGGCTCAGCGAGGGCTTTTCCTGGCACTGCCAACGGAAAAACCCCTCAATGTTGTGCAGCAGAGAGACGCCTGTGTTGATAATGTGAGGAGGAATAAAGCTCCCACTGCTCTCAGCTGCCTGAGACGGAGATGACCTGCACTTCCGCAGGAGAATTGATGGACAAAGACATTTGAAAGACAATGCGGTGGAGCTCATACCTCTGCCAGGGCCCAACAGTCTTGTTAACTTAAACCAAGTCACACACACTAATAGATATCGGTCTCATAAATATGCCGGATTTTGTCATCCATGCATTTTTCCCTGGGAAATTGCTGAAATGACAAAACCCAAAAAAAAGAAAGTGAAGAAAATTCCTGAATCTGTTCCAAAATTGAATTGGTTCTTTCTTGGCCCGTGAGTTTCTTCACCCATTCGTGAAAATCCATTTGCTAGTTTTTTACGAACGACTATGCTACACAGCCCTTAGTTACTGTTGCTACGTCTGTCATCTTTCCGTTCTCGCACCTTTTATATCATTTACAACGTAAGAAATAGCTGCATTTTCCTCTTGAAGTTAATTTTTCGAAAATGGGGGGGATTTGAAAGTTCAGAGTATTCAAAAATAAAAATTAAATAGAAAAAAGATGTATTATAGGAACTGGGTACCGAATGGAAATGGCGGCGGCGGTCAGTTCAGAATCAGATTTGCTCTAATAGCGCAAGCGCTGGAAAAAAGTTCCTGGCTCCTGCGAGCCAGGAACTCTTGAAACCATGGACGTGTCTATACGGATGAAAACGGCGACCAACAATGAAGATGATGACGTGAAAAGTAAAATTATATTAAAATGATGAAGCTCAATGTTAATCCGTGTTCAATTTCGGCGGTCGCCAGCCAATCTTGAATTGGTTCTGTTGAGGAATTTCCGTCTACCCTCCCTGAGAAACTCTAAGACGTGTCTTCTCAGGCACCAAGCGAGGTCAACTCATCTAAGACGAAACAATCATTGAGCAGCGGAAGTCTCGGTCGAGGTGTCGTAGTCGCGGGGAGATGACGACATTACTCTGAACTGAATACACTACAGAGGCCGGGGACGGGCACTGTGACCCTGTTGATCTGTGGAGCGAACCGGAAGTCTCCTCAACATTGAGCTCTTATGATCAATACTTCTGCTGAAGACGTCCACGGTTTCCGTCCTCCTGGATCAGCATCCACTCCATCAACTATTCCGTTGTAGCCGAGTCTGGCGAACAGGACTCTCAGTCATTCCATTTCAGGTTGCATCTCCAGAGACTTTACGGACGCTTTCAACCGGTTTATTCTTAAAAAAAGGAAAAGGTCTGTTGAACATACACAATGCTACGATGCATATGTGACACTGAGCTCAGACGACCGAGGCCGAAGCTAGAGAGCCAAACGTCAGTGTCGACTGCAGAGGAGACACTGAAATGTAAGTCACCCCAGAGGGACGGGAGCGTCCCCTCCGAGGGACGGGAGCGTCCCCCCCAGAGGGACGGGAGCCTCACCCCAGAGGGACGGGAGCGTCCCCCCCCGAGGGATGGGAGCGTCACCCCAGAGGGACGGGAGCGTCACCCCAGCGGGACGGGAGCGTCACCTCAGAGGGACGGGAGCGTCCCCTCAGTGCTGTTCAATAATGTGAAGGATCCTTGAACACGTCTGGAAGTTGGAGGTAATGACTTGTTTGATCTGGTTAAAAGTGACTTGGCTTTGCCTGATCCATATTCAGTTGTGAGGCTTCACTTCAATTCACCTCGCCGTCTTCTTCCTCCGCCTCCTCCAGGTTTGTTTTTTCACTCCGCTCAGCTGAATTTAAATCCTCCCGCCGCCGTTTTTCTTTGCTCTCAAGCACTTTTCCTTCAGGGAGATTTAACTCTCTGCCTTACCTGCTTTGGTCTGACGGAGTAACGTGCGTCAGCTATTTACTGATAGTGATAAAGTGATGGCTGCTGTATGCCTCCTTAATCCTTCTCCTATTGCATGCTTCCTCCTTTCCCCCCCTTTCTCTGTATACATGTTATATATATATATATATATATATATATATATATATATATATATATATATATATATATATATATATATATATATATGAATGAGCCGAGGGACAGATGGATGGTTGGAGCCCGGTTGTCTGCTGCAGGGATCCATAATTTATGGGGGGAAATAAGCCTACGTCTGCTTTGCTTGGTAAGTCGTGTAAAAGCTAACCTTTCATATTTCTCCTCTTTTTATTTTTTTCGATCCTTTCTTCGAGATAACATGTAGAAATATCTCCCGAGCACAGAATCCCTCAAAGTGGCGGGATGTTTTTTTGTCCTACTTGAGGATCACTTGAGGACGGGACCACTTTCATGTCCAATCCATGTTCACCACTGACTGTTTTTTCGTGCAACATATTTGGGGGTTTTTTACAACACAAAAGTGTTCTCACACATTTCGAATCTCCCCTCCCCCGCAGACATGTCTGAACGACTATGTTAAAGTTCACAGGGGGATGTTTTATTTTCTTTGTTCACAGAAACGTACGTCGTCACAAGCAGCCTCATGATATTTGCCAGAATGGGGACAATACACCGGTCACCGGTCTGGGATAAGTTTTTTCATTTTTCCAATTATTATTTTGTAGCGAGCCAAACAAGAATCATGAGCATTGTGTTCTTGGCTGGAATTACACTAATAATGTGTCAAATTTAATATATTTTAATAAGCAACCAATGTGGTTGCGCAATAACACCCCTGATGATGTGGGACTCGCTAATATACTGTATTTAGTTATATATTTTATATATATTTTTTGTCCAGAGCCACAGAGGACGTTTTGTTGAGCAACAGCAAATCCTCAAACGTTTTTTGTTTTTCTTTCGCTTCAGAAATGATCCAATCAATGATCTAAAAAATCAAAAACACTATCGTATAATTACCTCCATGTTTTCGTCCCTGTTGGTTTGTTGGTTTGTTTGATTTTCCAGGAGGATGACGCAGAAACCACTGAACAGATTTCCACGAAACTGGTTGGAAGGACGAAGAAAGAACCCATTCAAATTTTGGAGTGGACCCGGACAAAGGGGCAGATCCAGGAATTTTTTTTTTTAACATTACAAGACCAATCTCCCAGGGAATAAGTCATGGATGTTGATGTGAAAAAATCTGGCATATGTAGATATGTGTCTGCAAATTATTTTTTAGTTTTTGCTTCAGAAATGATGTCATCAGTCACCTGAAAATCAAAAGCAGTATGGTATGAATAAACTTTCATTTTATTTCGATGAATCGACTAATGGAAGATTTAATACATCTAGTATATGTGCAGTAGCCACTCAGCCTCTGTCTCCTCAGCCATGAGACCAGACTCTTCTCCCGACTGGAACTCGGGAGAAGAGGAACAAAAGATTCCCAAAAAAAAAAAGTAGGAAGGGAGGCGAGAGGGAGTTAGTGAATGATGGGAACTGTAGAGCGGCAGAGAGTGAAAATGAAAAGAGTGATGGTGAAGGGATGACGTCTGTTTCCAACTGGGCCGGCCTCTTCTCTTCCTTTCTTCAGCCGCTGAGTGGAGACAAGATGACGGCACTTTTCAAACTGGCAGATAAATGGAGGAAAACCAACATATGCAGACGCAACTGTTTGGCGAGCAGCAGCTTGACTCGACCGTGTAGACGTATAGATGGTCAGGACAGTGAACTATAATGTACGGTGCCAGTGCTGAGCGTTACCTCTGCGTGAAGGTATGAATGAGTCATAGTCTTTATCTGGCTCGCAGCGGGAGAGCTCAGTGTGAGGCCCAACAAGACCAGTGTGAACCTCCTCTTATCCACACTTCATCCTCTTCTCTGTGTCTCCTCGCTCTCATCCTCCTCTCTCCCTCTGAACATCTCCTTTTTATTTCATTCACGTGTACGTTGTCAGTTGAACAGAAGCAAGAGGGGTGTGTGTGTGTGTGTGTGTGTGTGTGTGTCCACCCTGTTATAGTATTAGTACAAGTCAAACATGTTGATATGAAGTTCACATCTCCAGTGCGCTTGTTAATATTTTTCCGGGGGGCTTTAAGCGAAGACCTCCCTCCTGCTATCTCAACCTTTTCAAAATGTCACCCGCTGCCCATTAGGCAAAAAATACACCACCTTACAGCAAGAGGACATCTAAAATTAGTGATAACCCATCCGCGGGCAAATACCTTGGTTAATTACTGGACACAGCCTATAGGCAGAAAAACTGTGTTTCATCTCGTGCGTCACATTTGAGTATCTAAACTCTGTGTGTGTGTGTGTGTGTGTGTGTGTGTGTGTGTGTGTGTGTGTGTGTGTGTGACGTCAAGTGCGCAGTGAACAATGACATCCGTGCCCACCGGCCTGTTCTGTTTCCTCAGCATTGTGCCCCGCTGCACCTTATGTAAACACACAACCGGCCAATCACAGGCAGGTTTTAGGGTTCATGACCTCCAATGCTGCTATCCGAGTTTTGGTGGCTCTGTCTTGATTTCAATGTAAACTCTGCCAGATTCGTGGGTGGTGGGTTCATGGATACAGCGTGACCAGTCACGCTCCTGTGACACCCAGCTCTGCCACTCGTCACGTTAGTCCAAGATCGACAAGCACGATTAACGCTCACAAAGGGAACTCCCTAGAAAACATAGTTTTGAAATATGCTTTACGTGCTTTGGTTTGTTTGTTTTTTTTTCATTTAGAAAAGAAACAGATCGAAGATGAAATCAATATCTATCAGAACCGTAGACTGTATATAAAAATGGACGTAGTAAGCCAACGCGTTGGTGCCTGAAGCCTGTATTCTCTGGAATCACCAGCAGAGGGCGACTGCAGTGGTTGCTTAAATAAGTCCGTTTCTATAGAAGTCTATGAGAATTTGACTACACTTCTCACTTGACTCATAAACGTCAGTAAGCATTTTCCTGAGGAGTTTGTGGTTCAATCTCTAGATTCAAGTCTTTTTTAAATTGTGTCCTCATTTAGAGTCAAATAGATGATAAAGCAGCGCAGTGTGGGTGCATCTTGATTGACAGCGGGTACCGTCCAATCGGCTCCTGGTTGCAGGTGTAGGTGGGAGCGTGCAGTGGACGAACTCTGTTACACCAACCCCCCCCACTCCTACATCTGGATGGGGGGGAAAAACAAGATGGGTGACGTCTCGGTGGGCTGACACTCGGTCACAGCTTTAAACGGACAGCACACCTCCACCAAGGCCCCACAGTCCCCTCGTGAAACCACTTGTAACATCTGGATTTTTATTTGGAATCATAGATTTCAGTTCTTTAAATATGCCTGATTTCATATTTTTCACCAAGCTACATGGAAAAAAAAAATCTTGCAATGTCTAAAGTAAGTAAGAAAGTAGTAAAAAAGAAATGTAATGGCCTCTTTCATTCAATGTCGCATCCTTCCGACTGTAGAAATCTGTTGTGTGTTTTTTCTAATATATAATCCTGCTGACAAACAAACCAACGAGGGAACAGGGTGAGATCAACCTCTGTGGCGGAGGAACACGTCTACTGTACCTCTCTCTGTGTCTGTGTCTGCACATGTGGCCTCGACTCAGGTCTGAGACACTGATCCAGATGGATTCAACTATTTGCTGCCGTGTTGCTGCCACCTTCCGTGTTTTTGCAGTTACTACAACACTCACGCGCTTGAAAGGGGCAAAAATTATCATTTTTCCCCTTTCACCATGGGAGGGGGGATATTTCAAAGGGGCATTCCGGCAAATTCAGTATCGCTGTATTGTTGTCAGAGTCATAAGAGACGGATTATTGCAAAATAAAAGACCAGCAAATCAGCAAATGACTCCCATAACTAAGTGATTCAGGCTTGAGTCTATAGACTATCAGAAGACAAAGTCAAATAAGATGTCTGTCAAGTGTTCACGTAGTCCAAGGTGATGTCGTTGAATATCTGGTGTTGTCCTCTGGTCCTCAGGCGTCGGGGAGGTGAAAGGTTGAGCTGCAGTCTTTTAACTTCAGCCCTGAGTTCCGGACGTCCCCTCGCACGACGGATCCTGTCGACGGCGCCACGTTTGCGGTGACAACCGCTGATGAGTAAACCGCCAAGTCATCGCTGGTCGTCCTTCTGGGAGTTTGATTCATTGCTTGTGACCCCCGAGGCCCGCGATGGATCCCAACTTGTATACGCCCGTGGCAACAGGTTCATCCGTCGCCACACAGAAGCTGTAGTCTCTACTAGTATGGGGTACGTTCCAGAAAAACGCCGGCTCCTACATTTCCCATGATTTAAGATTGATTGCCTCTGGCTACATCACTGCAGCATCGTCGGGGTCATTTCCTCGGACGGGACGAAGCTCGCAGGTTGAGTCAACTGACAGTAACGATTCAAAATTGCCAGAATATGACATCACAAAGCCCCCGTGAGCGGAACCAGTCGCAAACATCGACACAGAACAGGCGGTGCCCATGAGTTTGATGAGCTTCTGTCTTTTTGTCATAATGAAATTGGCCTTTCCGAGACACCGCACTCTCACGGTGGCCTGGTAATAAGAGCAGAGTGGATTAGTGTGTGTGTGTCCTTCACACTGAAGTGATGCGCGGCTGTAACCGCCGACTAATCCAGACGTGTAATCCCAGGCCAGCGAGAGGGGTTTTGTTTATGAGGTGATTATGAGAGGGGTTTACTGTGTTCGAAGGCTGCGAGTTTACCTTCAAAATCACATGCTGTGTGTGTGTGTGTGTGTGTGTGTGTGTCTTTGTGTGTCTGTGTGTGTCTGTGTGTGAGTGTGTGTGTGTCTGTCTGTCTGTCTGTCTGTCTGTCTGTCTGTGTGTGTGTGTGTGTGTGTGTGTGTGTGTGTGTGTGTGTGTGTGTGTGGGTGGGTCTGTCTGTCTGTCTGTCTGTCTGTCTGTCTGTCTGTCTGTGTGTGTGTGTGTGTGTGTGTGTGTGTGTGTGTGTGTGTGTGTGTGTGTGTGTGTGTGTGTGTGTGTGTGTGGGGGTCTGTCTGTGGGTCTGTCTGTCTGTCTGTCTGTCTGTGTGTGTGTGTGTGTGTGTGTGTGTGTGTGTGTGTGTGTGTGTGTTTGGGCACACTGAAACACTGGATCTCCAAATTCCCTCCCCTTGCCTTTGTGGAACTCTCCTCAATGCCCATGTCGGTTTTTCAAGGTCGCCATCAAGGTTTTCAGATCCGTCCTCTCTCGCTGCCTCAGCGTGTGAAGACACAAACAAACAAATAATCAAATAATACACATGGGAACAAGTGTCGTCTCCTTCTGTTTGAGTTCAATGTCATTATTCGTGTTCTGCTATAAGGACAAAGGTGATAATTACAGTCTGTTACGCTGCTGCGGTTTGGCAGGGTGAAGTTTTCTTTTTTTTTTTCAGAATTAATTAATGTTTGTGTGCAGAGAATGAAGATAACGGCGCCTCGGGCTCCGACCCCCCCCCCCCCCCCCCCTTCTCAAAGTTTTATGGCTGTTTTAATTTAAAATTCTTTTGTACTCAGCTGGTGTGTTCCCGCCACTGCAGAAAAGCCTCTCAGGCCACAATTTGCGCTCATTTGAGAACAGCCACACGGGTTTTAATAACACCAGGTTGTTGTTGTTGTTGTTTTTTAAATAATAATGCTCATCCCTGATAGGCTCGAGGCTGACACCGTGAATTAAATCGTCAGTGTCTCAACAGGCTGTGACAGAACGTGTGAAGTCACCGGGCAGGACAGGACAGGACAGGACAGGACAGGACAGGACAGGACAGGACAGGACAGGAGGGCCTGTGATGGGACGTGGTCGTGCAGTATATTCCACCTCCACTAGATGGAGACATCCTATAGCACATCGACTCGTCATCCTGGCCTGATCCTTCTCTCCGAGAGAGTTCATGAGGCACAGCAGTTGTTGTGAGTTATACAATAAATACAAAATCACTTTAATGTCTACGTCGTTTAAAAAGGTTTCTGTTAAAAAAAAGACGGCAACTGAGGAGAAGTGAAAAGGAGCATATTTGTTTGGCTGTGGTGTCCCATACCGACAGAACACGTTCTAATATAATTCATCTGTAATTGCTCTAAAATATCACTGAGCTCTGAGATCAAACAAAATCCGACGCGTGTGTTTGATGCTTTTATTAATTAAAAGTTGTGAATCTACAATAACATTATCAGCGCTTGCAGAAAATTGAGGGTTTTTTTAATCAAAACAGTATCAGTTCTACAAAGAAGTCAGTTCAGCGAGGTGATGTTCCACAATGAAATACACAAAGGAAATGAGGGAAGCTGTAAAAAATGTTTTTATAATTGTGGATGGAGATGAAAAAGCTCCACATCGACAACAACAACAAAACATTTCTCTCTCTTTGTTGAATTTGACTGATGGAAGTTTCCCGAAGTCATATTGTGACTGGTGTCATTTTTCCTGATTCAAAATAAAGAATCGTTTTGATTTTGTGTACACGGGGAGTTTTCCAATACATATCAGAGGTTGAAATATGTGTTTACACAAATTGGCATCGCCATTAAAGTCATACAGAGCTAGTTTGGTACTTGAATAACTCCACCAAGGTCCAACCACGGTCTCCTTAAATCCAATCAAACCAAACCATATCTCACACACTCATGATATCAGTATCACCCTAAATATACCACAGCTTTTTTTCCCCACCAAGATCCATGAATTATTCCCTGGGAAATCTATGAAAATGTCCATAAATGGCCTCTCTGGGAATGATAAAGAACAAATTCAGATCTGCTCCCAAACTAAATGGGTTCTTTCTTGGTCCATTTTGTATCCTTCCAACAAGTTCTGTGGAAATCCAGGTTTGAAAGTTTTTAGCCTTATTCATTTTGAGAAATAAACACGATATGCAACTGGACAGGGGCGGAAACATAACCTCCTTGGCGGAGCTAATTAGTCATTTGCAGATCCTTATTAGTTTGTCGTGTATCCATGGACGTACTGACGACTATCACTGGCTAGTTCATGTCTTTGAAAACAGCCTTACTAAACTCTTTCGTATTTCTTCTCTCTCTCTCTTCCTTCTTACAGAGCACATCATGACTCGTCACGTGGCTGTAAAGGCCTCCCCCCCCCCCCAAAAAAAAAGATTGACTACGGTCTCGCTGAAATAAAAATGACACAGTGGGAAAAGCTGCATACGAATGGTGGCATTTTGTGCAGCTCTCTCATCCTCGCTGCCCTCATCGCCGCTTCCATGGCCCGTCTGATACGGCGACGAGTCACAGATGAAAAGTAATCCAGTGGGGATCAGTGCCGCGCCTTCGCCCCCGACGAGGAGAAACAGTAGAGAGAAGGAACGCCTGAGCTCGTTCTATAAAACTCTTCAGAGGGATTTGAAGAAAAACCCAGCAACCTGCCTGTGGCTTCTACATGAAATTAAACCAGTGTCATGACACTGTGGGAAAACAGCAGCAGGAATGACACTTTTTCGAAGGGAACGTCACCAATTATTGCTGATTATTTCCCCAGAGAGCTTCATAACACGAGGTCAGCGCCGTTTCCAGAGCAAAGTCAAAAGCAGGAATATGATTTGGACCGGTGCAAGCCTGAAGACAACACTTTAGGGATTCTCAGAATAACGCATTTTTAAACTTCACTAGTGTAAAAAACCTCGCCGTAACTTTTGCATAAATAATAAGAGATGTATTTATTGTAGAACTCACAGCAACCCAAAACTTTTAAAAAGTATTTTCAACAGCAGTTTGTAACTAACTATGACGTGATGATTGATATCGTTGTTGTTTGGCCTGGCTCAGGTTAAAACCCTTTGAAAAACAGATGCATACAGAACACACACCGTCATGGAACTCCTCGCATCATCTAGTCTGACAGTCATAACTGAGAAAGAAGACGGACAAATAAATCTAGGAATAAACAACAGTTGCTTCCTTTAAGCAGCTGTTAAAGTGCAGCCACAGCTTAAGGAAATAAAAAAAAACTTTAACATTCTAAAACAGTGCAAAAGCAACTTCAACACCATTTAAATTCCGGAATAAATAAAAAAAAATCCTTTAAAAACTGTTAATTTGCAGCCAAATAAATCATCTGTGGTCTGTATCTGTCACAGTAACAGTGTTGATATGGTTCACGTCATCGTTTTACTAAATATTGCCTTGTGACAGATTTTTCTCACTAGCTGGCTAAAATCAGTTATTTGGCAATATTTCACATTGGAAATTGCTTTTTTATTCGGACGGATCATTTTTTAGGACATGGTACTGGATCGGTACATTGACTTGTGCATCGGCCGATGCCCGATCCAGTATTCTCTGCAGTGTCGGGGAACATTTCATGAGACTGGTGTTGGAATCGGAACATCTCTAAATAATTGGGATGAGATTGCGCATTAATAACTTTCATAATGAAAAGAATGGACTCGAAGGATTCACACAAGGACGAGACCCACAGATTCCAAAACAAGTTTTTATTGGCCAATTTACAGAAAGTGCTGTCGTGACCATTCCAAAGAAAAACAGACCAAAGAGTCCAAGGGGGGGGGGGGGGGGGGGGGGGGTCAAATTCAGAAAAATAAAAAATAAAAACACGTTATACAAGGTTTATTATGTTAGTTTCACCGGCCTCCACTTCTAAAACAAACATCAGGACAACATCAGGGCTCGGGGCCGCTGCAGAATCCACCTAAGACGGGTGGGTGTGTGTGTGTGTGTGTGTGTGTGGGGGCTCGTAAGTGAGAGGAGGTGACGTCACTAGACCAGGTGTCACAGTCGATGAGGGAAACAACATATGATGAGATCTTCACATGAACACGGAGCTACAGTACACACACACACACAGCAGGTCGGGGGGAGGAAACGCTCCAGAGGTTGGCAGGTCGGACGCCCGGCCCCTGAAACACACACCCGGTGTCTTGTGAGAGAACTCTTCTGTTCCCTTCAAGACGTGGGGGAGAAACGAAACGACAACAGCAACAGCAACAACAACAACAACAACAACAACCCGTCGCCCGGGTTTTCCTAACCGTGTCAAACGCGACACCGTCGAACGCATTCGCCGCTCCTCCCCTCTGATCCGGAAGTGGCGCCAGGCAACTTGACCTCAGTGGCCCCCAAGTGCTTCTAAAGGAGTGGGACTTGTGCAATGTGACTCCGATTTCTCCCATTGGTTTCAGTCACAGTTAGAAGTTTAGGGGGAAGTTGGAACTTTTCTTGCAGGTGAGTTTATAAATGTTCTCTTGGTGAATTCCAGTGGTTAAGCCCGTCTCTCCACTCAGGACATCTCCCTTTGAGTCAGTGGCTGTATTTGTCACCTACTTTGCAAAATGCTCTGTTGTCATTGGATATTTATCATTTTATGGACAAAAAGTGCTGATTTCAACAGTCGGGCTGCTGTTGTCATTGAACGTTAGCTCATCCCAAATAGATGGGTACGGGAGCGTGTGTGACTGGCGACGAGGACTCCTTTATAAAAAACCAAAACGATAGAAATGATTACGTGGGGGTCAGTGCTGATATTGCGGCCACGAACAAATCCACGTAGGGGCCACTGAGATGACTGAGACAATACTTTGGCTCCTTTGTGAAACTGTAGCGAGTCGGAGGAACGGCGGCCCTTCGTGTGTGGCCAGGCCTCCGCCCGTGATCGCATCGGTCGGGTCGGAGGTCAGCGCCGGGGCGTGAACAGGGTGCCGGTCGCCGTGGAGGCAGTGGCACATCCGCCCACGCAAACGCACAAAGGTCGCCGTCAGCTGGAATGATTTGAACACCGAGCTCGAAAACACACGGGAGGAACTGAGGGCGTCTCGTCGGCAGAGACCCCGGGGTGTGTACATATATACATGTATGTGAGGAGGTGGCGTGTGTGTTGTGTACAGGCGGAGGAGGGTCCCCGGGTGGAGGGAGGGTGCGGGAGGGTCACCTACTATACTCACTATTTACAAGAAAGGAGGCGTATAAAAATGTACAAGGAGACTCCTCTGTCTCTCCCAAGACCCCCGGAACTCAGAGCCCTCGGCTTGTCCAACACGACGTCTGCGACGGCACGACCGATCATCTTTTTTTGTCTTTTGTTATGTTTTTTGAGTACCATTGAAAATATGCTTTTTTTTTCTCTGTAAAATCACCTGGCTTCGCCATGTAGGCTGGAATAAAGACCGGCAGATGACATAACAAATATACAAACCAAAAAATAGTCTTTAACTTTTTTTTTTTTGCAACTAAGTTTTCTTAAATAAAGACATCGGAAAATCTCACGGCGGAAATCGGACACACGTTGAAGTGGATGTGCGGCGCAGGGGTTCAATCGACGACATGGGATTCGAACAACTTTTCACTAAAGACTGTAGTTGATGGCGTGGACACTGTAACGGGCGGAGGAAAGACGTCACCTAAATTTGACGAGCTGTCCCTTTAAGAAGGAAGCGAGCCATTTGATTGGCCAGCGAGGTTGTGTCATTTCAATTCTTATCAGTTGTATAAAACGGGAGGTTTTTCAGACAAGGCTATTGTTAAATCATTGCACTCTGTTCGTGTGTGTGCGTGTGTTCATGTGTGTGTGTGTGTGTGTGTGTGTGTGTGTTTGTGTGTGTGTGTGTTTAAGTGTCATCTTCCAGTAATAAAACATATTACCTCATTTTAGATCATCAACATTACATAAAGTCTTTTTATTTCAACCCTCTGATTTGAGGTTTGTGTATGGACATGTTGCGGAGTGTGTGTGTGTGTGTGTGTGTGTGTGTGTGTGTGTGACTGTGACTGTGTGTGTTTCAATAAGATATCGTTGTTTTGTCCCAGTTCTGGCCCTTTGTGCTTGAGCGTTGCATCCTGGGTAGCTGGACGTCCACATCCTCCTCGCTGTCGTCTGACTCGGCGCTGGTGATGTCGTCTTCTTCTTCCTCGTCATCCTCGTCATCTTCCTCCTCCTCCTCCTCCTCCTCACTGACCTCCCCCTCTGCAGCCTGAGGATCCTCCAGGTTCTGTGGTGAGAAAATATTCCGTTTCAGAAACTAAAGGATCAGAAATTTGTTTTGAAAGCAAGAAATCATCATCATCATTTTTACTTTTCATTCCTTCATCCCCATCCCTCCCCCCCCCCCCCCGACACCACATTCCTTTCGACCTCCTACCTCCATTGGGTTGACGGTGATCGACAGAGCCGAGCTCACGTCCGCCTCTCTCGCCGCCTCGGCCAGCTTGACCTCCTGCTGGTGGTTCAGGTGAATGCGGTAGATGCCCAGCACCACCACCACCACCAGGGCGGCGATACACATCACGATTACCACCGTGGCAGCGCTCGGTACGCCTGGACAACAAGGAGAGGGGAGACAGGGCGGTGAGATAAAGAAAAGTGAAACGATAAGGGATTCCTTGGCACTCTCCGACGGCCCTGCGTTTAATGCACAATGCCCTCGATAGAAGGACAGAAAAGTGAAGAGTATTAGGGCCAGGCATAAGGAAAAAAATGAGGAGGAACATTTATTATTATTATTATTCATTTATATTTTTTAATCTTACATTACGAGAATAAAGTCGAAATGTCGTGAATAAAGTTTTGAAATGTTAAATAAATAACGGTACCGTTTGCCAGGCTGATGACATATATGGGTTAGACTCTACCGATCGGGTAACGAAGCTGGGTGGGGTCTGGCGGTGTGGCCCTAGGTCAGAAGAAGGTCTTCATCGGGCCCCATCGCTACGAGGCAGAGGCGGAGCGATTGATTGACCGAAAAACAACCCTGGTCCGAAGTCAGTGGTGCAGTATTTACTTTGTTCTGAGGGCTAATGATCGAGAGTAGAAGAGCGCTCGGAGATGGCATACCTCGGCCAAGGGCGATGCTGGAGCCACCCGTTTATCCAGATCCACTCAAAAATGTACGGGGTCTTCTTTGGGCTCCGGACGGGACGCGGGCCGAGAGAGGACAAATCAAAGGTTTGGTGCGGATCTATCTGGACAAAGGGCCAGAATTGAATCTCCCTCTTTAACATTGCGAGTTTTTTGCGAGGGGGGCGTTTTTTTTCCCTTTTTCTTTCCCCTTTTCACAGATTTTCCAAGGGAACAATTCTTTGATCTTGATGAAAAAACAAAAAGGTCCGGCATGTTCAGGGGACTGATAATTGCGAGCGGTGGTGCAATATGGTGCGGCCTGATTGAATTTAAAGGAGCTGCAGAATCTATGTCGCGTCCGGAATAATGGTGTTTTTTTTCTCATGTTGTGCCGCCGTTATCATGTTCTTTTTGGTCTCTACGACATTGATTGGCTTTTATAATGGCCTATTGATTTCTTTTTCTCCCCCATGCTACTGCACGAGAGGCCTCTTCAACCTTCAACTGAGGTGGGTCCTGTGTTGACGATTGGGATCTTGAATCACCGCCATGAATCTTGTACAGATGTTCAAGTCCCTGAGCATGAAGCCCACTCACTGTGGCGATACCCCTCGCATCACCTCCCGCTCCGTGACGAGGATCTCGTTCGTTGTTTTGAATGAAGTGTCTCAAACTACTGGACGGACTGCCCAGATAACTAAGTAACAAGGTCGTCTGTTCAGCACACAGACGGTAAATAAAGATGGGCGACAAGTCTCCACTTTTCCCGTACAATAATGAAGCTAAAATATCCTGGATATGTTTGCCGCCATCTTGCAGTGTCAATCATGCCGTTTTTCCCCAATTTTTATAGCATAAAATAACTTTTAAATGATCCCACTGTGATTAAAAACGACCTAAATAATTGTTCATCTCTGAGAAAAATTACTTAAGGTCTATTTTTGACGTGGTTTACGTTACATACTGCAGCCAGCCACCAGGGGGCGATCAAGATGGTTTGGCTTCACTTTTGGGGAGTTGTCATGTCGTCCATCTTTATTATTTACAGGTGCAGCAGCTTATTACGACCCAAAGTTACGTTTTATTGTCAAGGTGACCTCTAGTGGCCGCGCTAATTATGACAGGAGCAGAGGTGGAAGTCAGGTGACACAGTGGTCCGCTGGTTCTGTTCCCGTGTGAAACCGAGTCTTTGTCTGTTCTTCATCCATCACCGTTCCACAACCTTTACCAGGTTTTTATTAAATAACCATGTTTGTAATGAATGGACATTTGTGCTCTTGTTGAGCTATTCAGTCATCAGCAAAAGAAAAAAAATAGGCTGATTGCCACCGATGATTCTTCTCTGTATTTAAACCAATGTCAGCCATTAAAAAAAAGAAGAAAAGAAAAGTCTTTGATTCTGTCTCAGCTTGGCTGCAGCGCTCTGAAGGAATCACATTAACTACAAACCTTTGACTGGAGTTTGTGGCTATGATGAAGCATTTGATATAACTGATTACTCTAAGTGCAGATTGTTTTACAAGGCCTGCAGCACACGGCCGCAGAGATGTATCATAAACCCTATTTACTGTAGAAGCATAAGCACAACATACTCTGAGGGATTTGTCTTGATCTAAAATGTTTATTTCTTCCGCTTTGATCTCCAGCCTAGTGAAATAAAACGGCTTCTGCGCACCTGACCTCTCTTCACTGGTCTCTGCTGATGTAGTGCGTGCGTGCGTGCGTGTGTGTGTGTGTGTGTGTGTTTAATGAGGGTGTCACTCGCTGGGGACTTCTCAGATGATCATTTGATTCCGTCTCGTTCTCCAGACTTTCACACTAAACCCACGGCCTTTGATCCTCCTCAGAGAGAAGCTTCATGCAGCCGCTCGGAGGAACTTGGTTGCACACTGCAACGCTACATGCACTACATCGTGTTATCATATAAAAACATGCACATGTGCTACGAACTTTTCATTTTTTGAACCCACGACTGGGAATCTCAGTCTCTGATTAACACCATCTCTGCTCCTCTGACCTCCTTTTAACACACACACACGCACACACACACACACACACACACACGCGCACACACGCACACACACACACGCACACACACGCACGTGGCCCAACTCAAGGGCCATTAACAGCACTGGCCACTGAACTCTCCAGGACTGTAAGTAGGCTCCATTAGAGGCTGATGAATAATTAAATCTCCTGTGGTAGATGAAGACCGATCTCTCTCCCCCTCACCATGTTCTCTTTCCTTCAGATCACTCACTCATGCACAGACAGAGGGGGGGAAAGCCCGCTGCATCATTTGACAGGGCAGGTTCACACTGTGTGAGAGCACCAATCTGACAGACAATATGAGAAGAAGAAAGAGTCAGAACCGAGCATTCCCCTGGAACGTATCCACGGGATCCATGTTCGTCAGTGCGGGATGAATAGCTGCCTCTTCACTGGGCTCTTTTATTTGCTCAGTGGTGCACAAGCTTCTCCAGGGTCTGATTCTTAACACACATTTATCACATTGATATTTTCCAAAAGGTGTGTTCAAAAATTAATTGCTTGCTACAAATGTGTGATTGTTTGAATCATTTCCTCTGTGTTCTTACCTTCTCTCAACCCGTCTCGTCTAAAACACTGCGAACACTGATTTATGGCTCGGTTGAGTTCTCTGGGCCGTGGGTAACACGCACTACAGTTTCTCTCGCACATTATGAATTATCATTAATTTGTTTTATTAATCATCACCAACACGGCAGGGCAGTTCTGACATCCGACTTTTTAATCTCTCACCAGCACATGTTCTAACCCTTTACACGTGTGTCCCCC
This sequence comes from Scophthalmus maximus, assembly GCF_022379125.1. Classification (NCBI taxonomy): domain Eukaryota; kingdom Metazoa; phylum Chordata; class Actinopteri; order Pleuronectiformes; family Scophthalmidae; genus Scophthalmus; species Scophthalmus maximus. The sequence continues at coordinate 19,720,306 of NC_061525.1, forward strand.
CGCAAAACTGAACTCTAAGATAATAAAACACAACTTAATATGCAACAGAAATGATCATGAATATGATCATTTATTAATAAGTTAAAAAAACAAATGTAAACAGCAGGTTAGAGAGTAAAGTATCAACTTTGGCCGACCAGAGACTGATCCGTATTCAGACAAGTCAAGAAAAAAACACATGAATCCTAAACTTTACAACTGTATATTTCAATATTTGCCATGAGAAGATAATGCTCCTGATAATACACGAACCATATGTTAACATAAGGTACGTGGCGACACAGTTTGCATCTTTCCCTTCATGCTTCGTGCTGTTATTGTGTTTTATAAGCATTTGGGGGTTTGGAGTTTTTTGTAACCAGTCAATTATCACATGAATTAAAATGAATACATCAAACAGTTTCCAGAGGAACCGGAAGTGTTACTGATGTGTGTGTTTTCTTACCGGAGCTGTGGCTCGGGTACAGGCTGTGCATCATGGACGGATGGTGGACCACCTGCATGTACTGAGGCGGGGCCACCATGTGACTGACGTGTTCCCCGGCTTCGGAGCTGTGCAGCGCGCTCACCTGGGTAAGGGAATACACGGAGGAGAAGAAGAAGAAGGAGAAGAAGAAGAAGGAGGAGAAGAAGAAGGAGGAGAAGAAGAAGAAGAAGAGATGACGTGAGGAGAGCTCACGTTTTACAGTCTGTTCAGTCGCACCTGTGTGACTCAACTCAGAAATATTCTAAACGCTGCTAAGTCCAGATTTTAAAATGATAAAAACATGAAAGGGAATATATTCATGCCTTGTTGGGGGGACAGGGTCGGCTCGATACAGGAAGGAGAAATGTACTCGACATCTTTTGAAACATTTGGTTCACTCACACCGGAGAATGTATAAAACACGTCAGAGGTTAGCCGTCACATCTGAGGGGATCCTGGCATTTAATCATTAAGTAAGAACAGTGTATTGCAGGTGGAGTGTGTGTGTGTGTGTGTGTGTGTGAAGGAACAGTTCAGGGACGTTACGTGACATGCTCAGCGTGGCAGTTGTCCTTTGAACCAGGACTTGGTTCATCACAATCACACCGACGTGACTGTCGGTCCGCTTTTTTGAGAAGCGATGCAGAATTTCAAGTGCACATTTTCTTTTTACCTGAAAGCTTCACAGTGACTTGCTCGGTGTTGCATCGATTGTTCACGAGCGATTCATCGACGAAGGTTTTCGCTATATTGCATTTCGAGTGTGAAATTGCATTTCGAGTTAAAAGTGAAGGTTTCTTTTCTTTGTGTCCTTTTTTGTCTCGCAGAAATTGTCATGTTCAGGTTGTTATTTTCCAAAGAGATGCTTTGCGACTAAAGGGTGGAAGCGATGCTGCAGGACGACCTTCTGAGGCACATTTTAAAATGTTTCGTGGTTGTTTCTTCGGCTCTCTGTAAAAGTCACCGCACACCACTGCTGCCGTTCATGACGGAGAACAGCTGCAGATTCTCTGGAACCACATTCTGTTTGCTGTTTTCGCTTTGAACATCGATAAAAAGGACTGGACAGAATGGTGGACCAATCAGCGAGCTCGTATTCGCATGACAACCAAGATGGCTGCTGCTGCTGATGTGGAGAGATCCGAGGTGTTTCTGACGCCGACAACACGATAAGAATAAAGTCGCTCACGTTTCTCCAGGAATTCTAAAGATAAAGCAAAGAGTCTACGTGACATTCAATTCCTTTTTCTGTGATTTTATACGTATGCGTTTAACTCCGAGTGGGTGAGGGTTCGTCGTCGTTGCAGACTCAAGTAAACATCAAGCGACACCTTTTTTTTTTGAATGCCCTATAAAAATAATATATTGGTATACTGGTTTCAAAAACTGATCATCACTAAATCTTTATAATTATACATTTTTTTTCAAAAAGAAGAACAAAGAGGAATCCTCGGAATATCAAAAATGAACGGCAGTGTTCCAGACCCATTCACTAATTCGGATTGGTCTGCTGATGCCCGGCCAGCCTCGTCTCCCCCGATGACACGTTTCCTCTCGAACTAATCCACATGGAATACTGGCAGCTCCACCGACAGCTATCTGTGCCACTACTTTTACAGTCGAGCGGTCGCTCACACACTGACCTCCAGGTTGAACTCATTGCTGGTGTAGCGTCCGTTGAGCTCCGAGCAGGTGAGGCGAAATCTCCTGTCCGCCAGCGGCGCAGGCTGCCAGGCGAAGTAACGCACCTGTCGGATCACCTGTTCGTAGTTGGACATGGAGTCCACACCTGTGGGAGAGAGACCACGGGGCAGTTGACGACATGCGCAGAAGGCTGAGGGTTGCAAACGGACAACCGAGGTGGAGCGGCCGACCCAGAGGTGCAGCTTCGTTGGTGTTGTTACCGTGGTGACCTACCGTATATGGACATTCCCGAGGTGGAGTTTGTGGCGTCGAGGTGTTTCCCGAGCAGCGCGCTCCGCTGCAGCTGCAGGGACTCCTGCTCTGGCCTCAGCTCCTCCCCCAGCACCAGGACGTCGCAATAGTCCAAGTTATGAATGATCTCCTCCAGCACCCCGGGGCGACGTGCTACACACACACACACACACACACACACACACACGCACAAACCCATTATTGTCCCGCGCTGCAGTGCCAAGACGTTTTTTTGTGGAAGCAAACCCCCGGACACTTTGAGGAACCATAATTCATACAGCACGAGGCACGACACACCTTCTCCCGGCTATTACAGCGGGACTGTCCCCGAAACAGTGTGAGTGCTTGTGCGGTGAACGCTGATCATAGAGCCACAGTGTGTGTGTGTGGGTGTGTGGCGTGGAAGAAAAAATAAATAATCGAGCTGGGCTTCCTAGAAAGAAATTGCAAAGAGGAGAAAGGAGACGTGTGTGAGAAAAGCCACTAGGTTTCACACAAAGACTTGGAGTGGGGACATGAAAAGCGTAAAGCAGAAGAGGGCAGAGAGAACAGGAGACGACCCCGAAAGCAAATGGGCGAAAAATGTTGAGCGCTAAGGATGATGAGTTAAAGAAAGAAGTGATGACCTTGGCTTTTAGTGAAGGCATCGGAGCGAGGCCGTGAATAGAGAGTGTAAGTGTGAGAGAGAGAGAGAGAGAGAGAGAGAGGACTGAGGCGGCGCTCAACAAAGACAAATGAATGACTGAGAGAGACAAAGCAGGGGAGAGGGCGAAGGGGTGATTAGCAGCGTCCAAAAGAAACTTATTTCATGCCTTGCAAAAGAAATGTGTGATTTATCTTGAATCCTTTAAGCCTCGAGAGAACACAAAATCTGCTCATTACGGAGCTCCATCGCGTCTGCGTCTTTCCCACACACACTTTCTCCCCATCTCTTCTTCTTCTCCCTCTCTCTCTCTCTCCTTCCTTCCACTTCTGTGTCTTTCTCCAGGCTCCCCAGCTAATCTCTTCCCCCCAGCCGCAGTCTCCATTTCACCAGAAGAAAGAGTTCCGCCGGCCTCCTGAAAGCGACGCCACGATGTGCTCTCCTTCTTCCTCCTTTTCGCCGCATTGTGCTCAACGCAAAGGCTAAAAAACACCTCCCTCTCCGTTCGGCTCATCTTCCCCCTAATTGGCAGCAGGCGGCCGGGGGGCCCCGGGTGCCGGGTGCCGGGGGCCCGGGCTGAGCTGGCATCCTCCTGCCTCCGCGCTCGGATTCGCCGGGCGAGACCGGAGCCGCCGGCAGCATTGACTGAGTGTGTCGCACTCATTTACTGCGGGTCACGGTGGTGCGACCTGGAGAATCAGCGGTCTGGTCGGCGCAGGTCTTACTCAGCAGGAGGGGGGTTTGCAGGTGCATATATAGGGACGGATGGGTGGAGGGTATAGAAAACAGCAGAGGGGCTAATACCTACAGACCCGTACAGAGGAAGGAAACTGACTCGGCATGTTGCCGAGGCCAGCGGAGCATCCCTCCGGCTTACACCGCAGATTGCTGCTGGTGAGCAGAGAGCTGTGGTACATTGACTCAGTCCTGCACTCAAGTTCAGTTTTGTTTTCCATTTGCAAAACAAAACGGACAGTTCATAGAAAAGAAAGAATATTCCCGAAGTTAGACGCCGTTAGAAGGAACTTCAAAATTGTTTATGCATCAGTTATAATGTTGCTGTACTGTCGTGTCATTCTGCTGCTTTTAATACTTTCACGTACTTTAACTCGAAGACAGTTAAATAACAAAATGGTTCAAGTTTTAATTCTGTGTCCTACAGTGCCTTGAGATATTAAATGTTGTGATTTGGCTCTATACAAAAAGAAATGAATTGTCCTTGGCATCTGTTCTTATTATGTAAAAAGTTAGGATATTGTTGCACACATAAAGTTTGCTCCTCTGGCCTCAGAGATAGTTTCACAAATATATATATATAAAAAAATACCTCTAAAGTTATAATACAAACAGTGTCTTACATGGTTTGCGGTTGTAGCTGTCCTGTGAAAATAGTGTCATCATGGTGATCTTTATAATGGTAGTAATGTTTACTTACAGTGGCCGCTCATTCTCCCTCTTACTTCAAGTTTTAAAATAATATATATATTTTTCAAATCACATCTTTAACTTGGGGGCTTATACATAAATTCAACGAAAAGGGACTTGGTGCTACTAGCTGACCTTGTGACCTCCGCTGAGGAGCTGATGTTTTCGCCCCTTTAGCTTTTTCGCTTTCTGGTTCACATTGTGTGTAGGTCTGTGTGAACGTTTGCTGCTGCTGACTTGCAGCGCCACGAGGCGCCACGAGAAGCTCAGCCTTCTCTGAAGGTTTGTTTTGATCGTGAAACAGGTGGCACTGCATGAATGAGTGAACACGTTGTTAATATGAAAAAGAAAACAAAGCACTGCAATATTTAACTGGGACGGATACGGAGAGGTTAGTATCTCCCGCAACTATATTATAAAATGTGTTCATATAGGTTGTTTTTCGAACTCCGCTCGGAGTGTGGACGCTAACGCTGGACGTTACGGTTCCGTTACCTGTGTGATGTGCGCTGGCGTCTGCCCTGGTCACTGTGCTGCTGATGTGGAGGTCCTGGAAAAGTGCCACGCCGCCTTGTGTTCTGAGGCCGGACGCCGGCCGGCTCAGTCTCTCCGCTCCGGTGATGGTGATCCTGGGCTCGCTGGGCTGGAGCACCATCACCACCGCCTCGATGTCCGGGATGGTGATGCACGTGTCCTCACCGAAACACCTAGAGACAGACAAGGAAGACAGCAGGAGGGAGAGACGGAAACAAATATATCAAGCTGGCCCTGCTGGCGGTGGCGTGGGCTTTCTTACAGTTCTCGGGGGGCGACAATGTCGGTCGGTCGGCCGCCACTTTGGTTCAGGCCGAAATAGCTTCGACAACTGTTGCATGGTTTAATTGGCTTGTTATCTTGAGAAAACATTCATGATTCTCACAAGAAGAATTCTAACGTTTTTGGTGGTTTTCCTCTAGCGCCACCATGAGGTTGACATTTATGATTTTCATTGAAATATCTCCACAACTACTGGATTGACTGCCTGGAAAATGTAATTACCTAAAACCCCCCCCTCAAATACTTTCAAAAAGATCCTGCATCTGCTCATTTATCCGGATCTGCTCCTTCCTTCCTTCCTCAAGCCCCGAAATTTCATGAACATCGGTTCAGCAGTTCATGAGTAATCCTGCAAACGTACTAACTGCATTACCAGAAGCCTCTGTCAGCGGCCGTCAGACTTTCAGCGACAGGATTATGAATTAACAAACACCTCGACACAATCTGGACGAGCAGGAGATGCCGGAACAGAGAGAGACTCAAAGCTGTGTGACACTATTCCCACCGCACATTTCAGGTAAAATGATCCATCTATCTATCTGCCTGTCTGTCTGTCTGTCTGTCTATCATCTATCTATCTATCTATCTATCTATCTATCTATCTATCTATCTATCTATCTATCTATCTATCTGCCTGTCTGTCTGTCTGTCTGTCTGTCTATCATCTATCTATCTATCTATCTATCTATCTATCTATCTATCTATCTATCTATCTATCTGTCTGTCTGTCTGTCTGTCTGTCTATCATCTATCATCTATCTATCTATCTATCTATCTGTCTGTCTGTCTGTCTGTCTGTCTGTCTGTCTGTCTATCTAACTTTCTATCTATCTATCTATCTATCTATCTATCTATCTATCTGTCTGTCTGTCTGTCTGTCTATCTAACTTTCTATCTATCTATCTCTATCTATCTATCTATCTATCTATCTATCTGTCTGTCTGTCTGTCTGTCTGTCTATCTAACTTTCTATCTATCTATCTATCTATCTATCTATCTGTCTGTCTGTCTGTCTGTCTATCTAACTTTCTATCTATCTATCTATCTATCTATCTATCTGTCTGTCTGTCTATCTAACTATCTATTTATCTATCTGTCTGTCTGTCTATCTATCTAACTTTCTATCTATCTATCTATCTGTCTGTCTGTCTGTCTATCTATTTATCTATCTGTCTATCAAGTTTCAAACAAAATTAGTTCAGTTTTAAAGGAAAAGTTTGACGTTCAAAATACTACAACACATAATTCCAATATTGGTTCAAGCCCCCACCCTCCGCAACCCCTCAAAGGATAAGCAGTATAAATAATGGATGGATGGATGGATAATTCTAGGATAATTTTCATATTTGCGTAGGGATTAAACAGACAAGATGTGTGGCGTGGTACAAGACTCGAGAGTGGTACTCTATTCATTTCATCCAACTCCAGTTTTCTTGATATGCCTGAACGCCTCCTTTTACCTTGATGTCTCTTGACCTGCAAATGCTCGCTGGGAAGAAAGCAAAGAAACTGGAGACGTAAAAAGTAAACTTCTCTCTACCGTGAAAAGTGTGTCAAAACATTTTTATTGCAGTAATTACATTCGGACGAAATCTGTCCCCATACCACGACTCTGTCCACAGTCCTCGCTGAAATGTCAAGCCCACTGAGTCGCCCTTCAGCGCATGACAGTGTTGTCAAGTCCATTTCTTTATCTTTCCTCCTCTGACTCGTGACGTGGCTGATCCCTTTTTTTTCCATTGGGAAAAGGTCAGCGGGGACCATCCGGTGGACGCACAACACCGAGAGGTGACAGGGACACCCCGTGAATCGGCGCTGGCCCCTCGCACAAGCTGCTGTACACACCCGGGCAGCATCAGAAGGTAAAAAAACCATGAAACGACCACATCGGCTAATAAAGCTCATCGACAGCACCAGGGCCTCTTTAGCTGCACCAAAACCACAGCTGCTGTTGAGTCCCGACCCCGAAACCAGAGAAGCAGGCATTCATCCAGGAGGTAAAACGCTCTGCCAGTGCTCGGGGGGGGGGGGGGGGGGGGGGGGGGCGCCGAACACCAGACCAGCAGCAGCTCGCCCGCTGTGCTCTCACACGCACGTGTCTGCCTGCCGGCGTGCGACAGCACGTGTGTTCGAATGCGGCACAGCCTCCGCTGGCAAACCTGCGAGGGACGAACCCACGTCGGCTCACGCTGGGAGCTCCCAGCAACCGCACAGTGAGACACCCAGACGCAGGTTCACACAAGCGAGGGCGTTCGTGGGGGGGCGGGGAAATATGAAACACGCACAAACCTACATGTGTTTTCCCACCGCTAGCCGGGGCGTTTTTCTATGAATATATATAGAAATAACAGGAAGGCAACAAGGTTATGCCTACTACAAAATATTTTACTGCATATGAAGATACAATCTGTAGAATTGGGGGGCGGGGTCTAATTGAGAGCTGGTCCACTGCGCGCCCACCTACAGCAGTTAGTTAGCAGTCAGCAGTGGGGATGACAGACGTGAACGTAGCAAAAGTGGAGAAAAAAATACATATTTTTGTGGATTTAGCCTGTGAGTTGTATAATATAGGAAAAATCTGCAACAGAATTAAAACAAATATTGGACTGTAACAGGACTTCCATCAGGGATTTGACTGGTGCGTGGAGGAGTCACAGACAGAAACCTGAGTAATACAGAGATATGAATTACCATGTTTCTCATGTCATAATGACTCATGTAATTGATCACCACTGGCTGATCTCTCACAAAACGGCTGTGTACTTTCCCTCCTCTTTATCTGCTCCGCTCTCCTAACAGAGCAGAACATTCCGAATAGGAAGGACAGAGACCTGCCTCTGGCGTGGCTCGACGCCGCATCCACGAAACTTACTCACAGGCTCTAACTCAGCTGATGGCGCGTGTCAGCCGGATGAAAAAAAAGAGGAACAATTGTCCCTAATCCCGCGCAGTTGTCTGAGGCCACGGTTGGAGACGACAACAGGTTTCGGGGCATCGTGTTGTTTGTCCCTTTTTTCTATCCAGCGGCGACGGCGGCTGGTGGTGTGTGTCTGTTCGCTGTGCGGGCACTAAGCCATTCTTGACAGCAGTGGGAGACACAAACTCAGTGATGCAGAGAGATGGCTGCTGTGTGGGCCAGCTGACCCCCCCCCCCCCCCCCCGCCCCCTTCCCAAAAACAAAACAACCCAGCAACACAAACCTGGAGCCAGTCCAACTTAATTATAAAGAAGTATGACAGGGGAGCCTAAAAAGGCCTGTTGCGAAGATTAATGCTGGTTACTTTTATTTTCTCGATGCCTGAAGTAATTGCAGTTATTAGGCGCCGGCTCGAAACAAATTTAATTGCATTTGCAGGAATTAATTAACACCTCTGTTTATTTGTGTGGACCGATGCTGTCTGCAGCAGCGAGGGGAGCTTTTCCCAGCAGCCGCTGACATGTTGTGGCAGCGGGCCACGTTTCAGGCTCCCAGTGAAAAATGTATCTTTTCTGCTTTTTGTCCGTTTGGTGCGTAAAATAACTGGATATCAACGAGACTCCACGCATGAATTTGCTGCTGTAAACACGAGCGCCGCACTGGTCACAGACACAATGTCAAACGGCTAAGACACTTGCACGGCAACAAAACTGAACTCAGTCAACACTGCAGCAAGGACCGAGCTGAGCCTTAGCACAGCTGAGGACATAGAATTTTTAATTTATTTTTGAAAATCCCACTGAATTTTGGTGCCCAACGTGCACTTGCATTTCCTCCCTCGTACAGCAGAACTCATTTTGCCCACATTTTACTGCTCAATTATGATTAATCTCTGAACTCATCTTTCATGTTGCGCGGGAGCGTGAAGAGCCAAAAATACCGCCACCTCCACAAACCCTCCTGAATGTGTCTCATTAAATCTAATCATTCATTTGGCAGCTACACAGAGGCAGATTTACCGCCGCGGCACCTGCGCCGGTGCACAGGAAGCACCGGTTCATTCGGTGGCATCATCTCACAGGATCTTTACTGTTAGATTAGTGTCTATAAAGTCTATGTCCATAAATGTATAACTTAAAGACTATATGCGTGTACAGTAGGCTATGAGTCGGAGCAGGCCTCAAAAACCCTCCAAAATGAGGTTGAATGAGCTCAGGTCAGCGAGGCCTGAAGGACAAAAACAATAAACAGAGGTTGAACACCTGTAATGTTCACAAGGAGTTGAGTAAAAAAGATAAAACGCAAAATATGGGATAATGTTATTATGGATTTTATAATCAGCTACCTCAGCTGAGTTTAGCATGGTGTGGCTCTTGCTGCATTGAATACACACACACACACACACACACACACACAGACGCACGCACGCACGCACACACACGCCTCTGCTGTTAGATGAAGTTTTCAAGCCCGCAGTCGTGCATCGAGGCCAACAGAAGGGCGGGGAGTGAGCCCCCAGGGCTGTGCTGCAGGGGTCTACATATATTTAAAACAATCATGAATTTTAATGGTAACCCGCCAAGGTGGGCTGTTTTACCAGCCAGCTCTCGCTCTTCCGGTCCCCTTTTCTCTCTCGCTCCCTCTATTTCTGTGTCTCTCTTTCTCTCATTCCTCATTGCTGGAGAAAAACCCATGCAGGCAGAATTATTAATGCATGACATGACAATGTAACAAAACTGGCCCCCGGTGGCAACAAAAGAACAGAAAGTGGCGTATTAAAGGAGGAGGACGGCGACGGCAGAGTAAAGGAAATTCACAGACAGAAAGGGGGAGAGAGAGAGAGAGAGGAGTGAGAGAAGGAGGGGGTGTGTGAGAAAGGAATTATGTATCAGTCAGAGTGTGATGTCTGCTGTGTTGTCTCAACACTCCTTCACAGAAATGTCGAAGAGGGTTAAAGCGTCTCACACCGGAGAGAGGAGAGACACTGAGAAACAGAGGCAGGAGGATGAAAGGAAACAAATGTAGGTGGGGGGGGGAAACTTTAAGTACAAGTGGAAGAAAGAAAAATAATCGTTTTACGTACTGGACAGTGGTGGAGATGCGGAGACGTCGGATGCCCGGTGTGGGGAACTGGCGAGAGTTGATGTAGGAGACCTTCCTCACGGCAGTGTTCATGTTCTCCAGGTCCTCTCCCTCCATTACCAGGATGGACTGGGCCGGGTTGAAGTGGAACTGTGGAACGAGAAGAAACCAGAGGGACGAATCGTGATGAATGTCGACAGGAACGAGGCTATTTCGAGCTGCACTCAATGGCTTCTGATTGAGTTATGATGCTATGTAAAGTCTGCTGTCAGGATTCTCTTCAGAAACACAAACTCAAGGACAGTGAAGGTCATGGCCAAGAGAACCTGCAGGGTTCACCTTTGAAGAATGAGCTGCCGGTCCCGTGTTCTTCCAAGAACTGCAACATGCTGCAATACCACTGGACCCTAGATTCGCTGTGTGGTTACTTTATTAACCCAATTCATTTGGAAATATGAAGCACATTCCACTCATCTATAAATCATTATTTGTCACGTTACTCTTAACTCCTTTGTCCCTTTCAGGATCGTGTAGAACGATGACTGCAGTGATCTGATTGGTCGGTAGTTGGGCCGCACAAGTTACCATGGTGATTTAACCTGGAGACAAGTGAACCAGCTTCGTAGGAAAGGAATACCCCAGAAGATACCTCACTAACTGCAAATCGTGCTTTTCGTAGTGCTTCCTCTGGTGTCTGCGGAGATTCTTATTCATCCAGGTCATTGTCATCCAGAGGCGTTGTATCAGGAGGAAACATCTGCAACCAAGTCCAGCTGCCCCTGATTCGCCGCCTCTGGACAACAAGATCTGACATCGTTTTCAGCCCTTTGCTGATGGATTTTGAAACTGGGTGTAAATGAATGATAACTCGTGTGTAGGGAGGAAAATAATACGTAACAAATGTCCTAAAACATGAAGGAAACAGTGGTTTTGACTCCCTCCACGAGCACGTTGAGACAGAGGTTATTGTTCTCCGGCGCTTGTTGGTGGGAATTCGAAGCCCATCGTCCTTCTAGGTGGATATGAACACAACTACACTGGAGTCTCCCACACTTGTTTCAGCAGCAGGTTGACAAAACTTCAGCTCTCTCCCTGTCATTTCCCCCTTCATGCCTCTTCTTCTCCCGCTGTCTCCTCTCATTTTCTGTTCTCTGTCGCAGTTACGCGCTCGCCGCCACCTGCCTCCTTCCCTGCATGCTTTTCTCCTCTGATGGCGCTGTGCCAGCCCTCCACCTGCTTGGCTAAATGCTGCCCCCCCCCCCCAACTCTCAGAGGACTTACGGGAGCCAGACGAGTCTGTGGCGAGGACGGAGAAAGGGAAGTAGATCTCAACAGATAAAATACACTGGCACTAGAGAAGTTGTCCTCCTCTCCCGTATCTGCCAACTTCTGCCGCCTTGTTTCTCAAGCGGCTGGCAAGGATCTTGTGGCCGTGTCATAGCAGGAGCTCGGCGCAAAGAGCAGCTCGAGAGAAGGAAGAGAGGATGATGGAAGGAGTTGGAGGGGCTGAGTGTGGGTGGGTGGGTGGGTGGGAGGGAGGGATAAAGAAGGGGGTAGCTTTGAGTCTACACCCAAACCCCTATCCATCTTGTATGGCCTCTATCTTCCACAGTGCAGGGAGATGGATTAGCGGAGCTGCTGAGCTGGGGTGGGGGGGAAGCCGACTGGAGATTTCAGCCCTGGTGATTTAAAGAAAATGTATTCTGTGTGTTCTGTGTGCACACACACCAGAGGGGAACGTTCACTGTAAAATGCTCAGTATAGTCGTGATTGTTGTGAGAGAACTTGTATAAAAAAAACCCCTGCTGTAATAAAGTAGTAACATTTTGAGAAATATGCTAATGTGTGTGCGTGTGTGTGTTTGTGTGTTTGTGTGTACCTTTATGCTCTTATCCAGGCTCTCAAGGGAGTTGATGTCCAGTCCCTCTTTGCAGGCCTGCAGACAGGAAATGACTTTCTGACTCTCGATCTTCCCCGGTCGGATGGTCAGTCCCGACAGGCTGCCCCGGAAATACTGAGTGAACCTCGGCTTGGTCACCTCCCCGCCTACAGACACACACAAAACCATACAGTATAGTATTTCATAAAAGGCCTGCTTTCAGTGAAAGCATTTCAATGAGTCACAGAGACCTCTGAGGTTTAGAAGATCAGTTAGATTTCGGGGGTTAAGGTTAATCTACAGTAATCGCCACCAGTGTGTCCTGCTTGTCTCCACTTTCATTTTGAGCCCTGATGACCAAATTATGGTGATAATAAGACTAAAAGGCAAAGTGCTGCTGTAAAAGTGCAAGTGTTACCCAGTCGTCCCATCCAGGCTAAACAAAGTATAAAGAAAAAGTCAACACATTTAAAAGTACGCCCTCTGAACTCCATAAAGGCCACTGCCACCGGGAGGAGAGTCCGACCTCTCATTAGCTGAAAGGTCATTAGCTCAGGGTATCAAAACCTCAGCTTCCTCTGCTTCCTTTTATGTATTTCCTCACTTCCTCCTCCTCTTCTGGCATTAATCCATCAAAGCACTAAAAGGTTTAGAACAGTCCCTTCATCTACCAGCATTTTCTATCAAAAAAATCAGATCTTGTTCATACATCAAAAACATTAGGAGGATGTAGAGGAGCATTGACCGCCGGGCAAAGATAAAACTGAGGTGTGTAGCAGGAAATTTATTTTCTTGGTCTCTATCAATGTATCTGTCTATCCCGACAGTTTGCCCACTAACGTCGCGCATCCTTCACCCAATGCATTCTCTATAACCGCAACTATATGCTCCATGTTTGGTTACAACTGCTAGGTAGAATTACAAGTCTGCAACTCATTTTAGCATTACTGCATGTTACTGATGGCTGGATAAGTGAAGGTGACGGAACAGATGTCAAATGAAGTTACTGTCGCCAAAGGAGACCAAGATCACCATGCATGCTCAGAATGTTCTTCTCTGGTATTGGACATATCGATGATGTACTGTAGATTAAATCTGGCCCCACATGCTTGTTTGAATATTTGTAGTCGTTTATTGTGTTCTCATCTAGATGGAGATACATTTTTTTATTTTTTTTTTAAATGAAGGACGTGTGGACAGATTTTTTGTAATAGAAAAAAAATATATATACATAACTGCATTAGTGTGGCCAGGGTGTTACACCATCTCCATTGTCACTCGTCTTAGGGCCTTGGCATTACAGGTACTGTACATTCTTCATATGTTTCTAAATCAGCTGACATGAAGACGTAAAGCACAAACGGCAGCTGTGGCTCAGGGGATAAAGTGGGTCGTCTACTAACCGGGGGGTCGGTGGTCCAGTCTCTGGCTCCTCCAGTCCACACGAGGACAATGTGCTTGGGGCAAGACGTTAAATTGCCCCCGGCGGCTAACTCCATCAGAGAGTGAATGTGTGATGGCCAAAGTGCGGCATGCTGTGTAGCGGCGCCGCATGAATGAGTGGGCGAATGTGAGTTGTTGTGTTCAGAGCTCTGAGTGGTCAACAAGACTTGAAAAGCGCAGTATAAACGCCGTCCATTTATCATTCACCATTACAGTGGGACTGGAAAATAGCTCCCCTGTAGTTCATAACTTCCTTCTGACCTTTTCCCCAGCTGCTGATGACTCACCTTCAACACCCTGTACGGTCCTCTCTTGACCTTTCTGCCTACACAACACTAGGCTCTGGGCGCATTAGGTGACCTCTCAGATACGTTTTAGTGCTCGGCAACTCATACTGCCTAGACCGATCCATCGGGTGAACCGTCTGTAGCAATTCTCCTGCCTCTACAGGCTCCCATGTACAATTATATCTGGTTCATTAAGCACTGCAGAGATGCTCCTGATTATTAAAACCGAACAACTTTATGAGGGTAAACCTTCAAGATTTAGCTTTGACGCGAACACAAAAACAAGGTCTTCATGTCAAAGGTATCGGCCATGAGCAAATCCAGTTCACTTCCAATCCTCCCAACGTCGTCCTTCCAAGTGTCTGCAGCAGAGATCATTTTAGTCCGTGAACCAGGTAATCCAGTCGGTGACCGAAGAAGCTCTCCGTAATATTCGACAGTAACTGGAGTTGGAGAAATCACTCATTTCAAAACCCCTTTGGCTTCATCAGACATTGCCAAGCTTGACCCCTGGTACAGGTGATACCCTGCGGATGCTACAGGCACATTCATCACTGCCCTCTGCGATGTTTCCATGGTCTGAAAGAGTCAGCCAGTGCAGGTGGAGACACAGGTGGAGACACAAGTCATATAGGCCTTAAGCAGCTTTACATTGCAATACAAGAACAGTACTCGTTGCTTTCATTCAATGTCAATGAACTGGTTGCCTCGGACATGCAGCTTGAGTCTCTGTCTTTCAGCACAACATCAAGTACCAATTTAAGTCTACTTCTGCAGCATGATTGTAGGTAAATCATGGAGGTTATTTATCTACATCTGATAAAAATCTGCCAGCGACATTTCAGCAGCAAAATCGAAACTACGCTCGTAAAAGAGAAGCCTGTGTTTGACACCGTGGGGCCCCGGTTTCAAGATTTACAAGGAAGTGTTATCACTGTGAACTGCACAACAGAAAACCTGACAGGCATATAAACAGCTGAGGAACAGTCGACTCCATGCCCCGTAAAAATCAGGCGGTTATGGAGCATGTTGGCGATTCTGTTTTTTCAGTATATACAGTTAACGACTTATTCACATTCCTCACGCACTCAGTGCTCCACACATTTTCCAGAACTTTTCACGCCTTCTGAACTTAAAACAGACCAACACTCAAGGAATTATTAAAATATATGAATATGTTTGTTGTTTTAAGGGACGGGCGTTGGAAATTAGCAGTTGCAACAAATGCTACGACGCATTGCATTGGATAATTGCCGTGCAATTCTCTATATATTGTGTTTGTCCCTATGAAATAAACATTAAAATAAATAAGTGAAGATGATTTGTCACGCACACTGATCTAACTTGCATCACTGGAAGTCGCTCCTCCAACTCCTGTTTCAGTTCAGTACAGTAACTATACCTGTTTGCGTGTTTAAAGTCGTCTCCTGCATATTTAAAGCCGTCTGGTTCCCTGCCAGGTACCGGATAATCAGGGGAGCGGAGACTAGCTCGTAAAAACACAGAATCACATTTGGATTCTTCTACAGTATACACAACTATGCCAAAGCTGTTCCTTCCTCTTTCTTTATGCTTCGCCCGCTCCCCTTCCTTCTCAGCTCGTTCTGCGATTTACTTCCCTCTTTCGCTGTCCTCTCTCTAGATACCCGCCTATCCACTCAGTCCCGTCCTGACAGATGTTATCAGTTTTCGGCCGTGGCCAGAGAAACCATTAAGGGTCTCAGACAGAGGGTAAAAAAGAAAGAAAGAAGGGAGGCAGAGGAGTGGGGATTACTGAGACGCTGCGGAGCGGGAATGATACGGGTGATAAAACCGCTGATCATTCCACTTTACAGAGACTGCTCTCTGTGGCTGCTCTCTGCTCTATAGATCTTCTCTCTCCTTTTTACTCTCGCTTTATTTGCGTCATTTCCAGGAGAGCAACAGATGAGGCTTTGGTCGAGCTGGACTTCGGATCATCACTTAAGTGTTAGTGAGCGAGATTCAGTCACACCCGCCGTGTGATTTATTGTACATACACCTGTATTAGCGCCCGCGTGCGTGTATTTATTCTTCACACTGTAAATACAGAGATATTTACGTTTCGATTTGCCCATGTGGGTTAACAGCCACACTTCTTCCTGCTAGAGGCCAGGGAGGCAGAGCGGCAGTGTGTGTGTGTGTGTGTGTGATTGCACCAGTGAGGAAAAAGAAGAACAAGGTTTTGCTCTTTCGCTGTTTCACTGTCACACGCTTCACACACTCCACCGGGTCAGGAGGGTAAAATGTAAGTTGGCCGGGTAAAAAGTGCACAGCCAGCTCTTACATCCCAAAGTGAAGTAGCGAGGATGGACGGGGGGCCGGGGGGCAAACCATTATTAGAAAAAAGGAGAGGATGACAACCAGGGATTCTTTGTGAAAGCAGAATCAAACCAAACCCATTTGAAAAGTATCAAGAGTGGCCATGCATACCCTCCTCGCACTTTGTACGTAGGCTTCTATACATCCCTTATTTGTCCCGCCACAGTTTCACACAACTTTTTCACACAACTTGACTTTGCACCTACCTTGTTTGTTTCGGACCTTCAGACTTTTCAGTTTAGTCCAAACCAAAATAGCAGGTGTGAAAGGAGCCTGGGACCCCCGTCCGGACCATCCATCCATTCTGATGGACCATCCACCCCAGTCTGCACGTGTTTGGACTGTGGGCGGAAGCCGGAGAGCCCGGAGAGAACCCACGCATACACAGGGAGCACATGCAAACTCCACACAGAGAGGCCCCGGATGGATTCAAACCAGGAACCTTCTTGCTGTGAGGCGACAGCGCTAACCGCCATACCATCGTGCAGCCCCCAGTCGGGACCAATGGACCGTAATTTAATCGGACCAAAAGAGGTGGTCTCAAATCAAACTGGACCATGGTTCGGATTTGTTTGCATTGTTTAAACACTTTTTTAGATCGAATGCGGGAAATCGAGGCAATTTTGAAACAATAGAAGAAAAAGGAAGAGGCAGAGGATGAGCAAAAAAAAAAAGGGGCTCGGAACTACGTGGGGAGGGGATGAGACAAAATATTTCAAATGAATTGCAATTTTCGCAGTCGCCACCTCCGACGATATAATGTCTGAAGAACGGGGATGTTCATTCGGAACGTTGGAACTACTGTTGAGTTGGTGATACTGGCAGTAAAACCATTTTGTATTCTCACCGACTTGCTACTCACAAACCAAAAGGAGTAAACATAGGATCATATGGATCCGACAGTATAACCTGCATCTTCAGCTGCTCTGCCAACGTGCCGCTCACACTGATCGGACGAGGTGTAAAACTCATAAAACCTGTTTCATGCGTGTCAGCAGACTTTTACAGCGGGTTGAGGACGGTTTCATTGCAGAATTTACACAGTGGCCGAAGCTCTACAATCTCACCCCATCACACCGCAATGGGTCCTTTGGACAAATATCTGCAATATGATTATTATAAATTACATTAATTTGCCGTGGTCAGGACAGAATCAATTCCCATTAGACAATGCTGACAGGCCAGTTACGTGTTATGAACCGTGAAACTCCATCATGAAATTTAATTAAAAATTGCAAAATACCACTGTTGTGTGCAAAACCGCCGCCGCTTTGAGCTGACAGATGTTTTTGTATTTACTCTGCCATGCGCTTGCACACTGTGTCATGTCACATCCTGTCTAAGCTATAGATTGCCAGCGAGTGGGCACCAGACGGCGGAGGTGTAACCTAAACGCGGCACTTCTGCAAACGTCGAACTTCTTTTCACCACATATTCGGAGCGAACATGAGCCGCTTGCACAACAGACGAGCTCGTTTTTACCAATCACGATGCTGGACACTTAACCGCCGCTCTGCTCGCTTTCAAAAAGGCAGCCCGCTGCGAACAATGACTCGTGTTAAGATTTCAGCGTTGCTTTTACAACTCTTTACAGTGGCTCAGCCTCAAACTACAAAAGCACACGCGTGTCTCTGAACTCCCTCCTCTATTCAAGGCCCCTTTTAATCCTCCTGAAGGCAGGCTGTGTTCGATTGAAGGAAATGGGAAGGGGAGGGACAAAAGAAAGGGACACGAGATGACCCGCTGCTGCACAGAGAGATATCTGGACTCTTCATCCGAGGCTAAGCATCGCTGAGCCGTCTCATTTGGGCCATCAAATCAATGACAGTCTTCACTACGTGAAAAGAGCTGCCCTTTACGCTGCCCTTTTTGCAATTAGTGGCAGCTATCACTTTGGAGGACAGTGTAATTGTACGCCTTCATTCAGCCGGGTTCGACTGTTTGTCAAAGGCAGACTAAGTGCCCTTCTTTTTAATTACATTGTTCATTCAGGGCCCGAGAACATGTTTAACACTCAGTGGCTCCTTTCATAACAGTACCGCAGACAGCATTATGCATGTTCTTGAACTCACATTTAGAAGCAGAAATTCATCAGACAAAAGGCCAAAATGCTTAATTATAATTTCTAACTTTTTCTATTAAAACTCCGGCTGAATTGTACCACGTTTAATTATGTGCAGGATGAGAAATGATTATGGCCGAAAATTGGCCGAATTTCTTCTCCTAAGTGGCTCTGCCCGCCCACCCACACACCCACGCACCCACCCACCTTGCCAGCAGGCGCCCACTGTCAGCTGCACGTCGATCTGCGACGGGTGGATGGGCCAGTCGTCCGTCACCAGGTAAGGGTCGTAGGTCACGCCGTCCACGTAGAGTGTCACCCCCGGGAACTCAACGTTGATGACGTAGTAGTGCCACTCCTTGTCACAGATCTGAGGGCCAGAAAGAAAAACATGAAGAGTCACGAAGCAGGTTCTGTAATCACCTCCTGCAGTCCACCAGCTTTGACGACGTTTGCTGGCACTAGATTCCAGTCAATGTCTCGCCACTTGTCAGCTTCTCCGATCAATTTGTGCCCACGGGAAGAGTCGACTGTGCATTGGCTCGGTCGGGAGGGATGTTTTTTGTCCCATTACAGCAGCACCTGGGGATTCATTGAGTGAAAACAGCTGTAATTTCTGCATTAACTTCTTGGCTCGTGAGGTTTTTTAAAACTAACTGGCTTCCTCTGTGCTGAACACTCACCGACATCCATTAGCAAATTAACTTTTTCACCTCTTCTGGAAAATGCTTGAATGGACCACTCTTCAGCGTGCTTGACCGCTTCCCCTTTCGCCAATTGGGTTTTAATTAATCGCAGCCCACTCGCGCCAAATCTGAGTGCATCGGCCTCTCACTTCCCAGGCCATTCTCTACCTCAACACTTACATCCATACTAATAACAGTTTTTAAAAAAGTGTTTCAAAATGAAAACAATCTCCTTCCACGTGAGTGTTTTAGCCCGTGCACACTGGTCATGTGCGCGCCGGCGTAAACACCAAGCAGATTGTCTACTCAGATTGTGCAGACTGGTCGCTGAAACAGAAAAGTGGGACGAAGGATTTTCTTTCCTCTGACCGACGATGGGGTGGAACTGTTGCTGACAGTTCCACCCCATCGTCACTGCTTGTTGTCCAGTCATTACTGAGCAGAACCAATCGGGAAGCGAATACGGGAGACTGCGTCATCGTTTCCAAACGTCTCAGTTGTTGTCTGTCCATCATACAAGGCAGCTGCAGCGTTTTTCGAACTAAAACGGGACCAGCAGTGAAAACTAGTAGTGATGTGGATGTAGCCCCAGCAGGCCCCCAGGGGCCTCACCTCTTCGTCTCCTCTCATGAAACCCGGCACAGACTATAACCTCCCTCCCTAATGAAGGGCGCTCCGCGGCCTAACGCCGTGCGTATCGGAGCAGATGGGATTTCCAATCAATCCAGTTCATTTTTCGCTGTTACCGAGGAGCGAGATACAACATCTGGCCCATCGGAGATCGTTCTGCACAGCTGCCGAACAACATACGCGGCATGTTGATCTGCTGAGTCTGTGCTCGGAGTCAATGGGGGATAATCTCATCGCTGTTTTTTGATGCTGCTGCAGACGAGACCGAAACGATTTCTAACCGATTTCTAACCGATTAGCTTGTTAGCATGTTAGGACATACATTACACGATTCAGACCGGGGGAACACTACACCTGCCGTTCCTGTGCATTATGTGTAATGACTACGCCGTGTCTCGACGACACATGAATGCATATGAAGAGATTATATGTCTTTCTCGTGTCTGTTGCATTACCACCTGGATTTGTGAGACATTTCATTACCCAGCTGCAAACGTGTAGTAGTGCGAGTTATTTACAGTACATTCACAAGCGCGCACACACACTGATCCCTCTGACATTTACACATGCAGACTATTGGCTGCCGTGCTCCGCCGCTTCTTCCCTCTTGCTGCTGTTCAGTATTTCAAAGACTGCTCCGGTCCACAGGGGATCTGAGTTTCCTAGTGGGTGACTTCCTCTCGCAGCCTTCAAAAGGGGGAGACGGCACGCCGCTTTGTGCCCGAGAAAGAGGCTGCCTCTGCCCAGTCGGGGTGTCAGTCGTCGTTCCCTCTCAGGGATGGAGGGAGGCAGGGAATTATGTAGCCACAAATGTCAGGACCATTTTGGAAACCGTAGGAGGTGAAGGGCGAATTGAATTGCTTCAAAGACAAAAAGTACAGTTTATGTAGCCACTCCAGCAGCCCTGCGAGGCCGCACCAGCTACAAGGTAAACTAGTGACACAAAAAACAATAACCTGATGGTTTTTATTCACTTTTCTATTGATATCGATATTTTTTCTTTCTTGTTTTATTCCACCATGTTTCCATGGCGATGATTGGATTTGACGCAAATCGAAGCACAGATTCAATTCTTTAGAAGACGAAACAAACATTTGATTGGAACTTTTCAAGCAGACGGGTGGTCGGAACTTTATATGATTTGGATATACTGTATTTCGGCATTATTTTAGGCGGGAAGTGACGTTACCAACGTAAAATCAATAAACCCTCGACATAGTGAGTGTGGAAATGTTGCCGAATGTTGCAAGAACTGGTAGTTTGAATGTCACCTTACAGAAAGAGTCGACCATTGCGGCCAGCAGTTGCCCTAGATTGAGTTCAGACTGCATGAGAAAACACGTCCATTTTATTTATTTTCAGTCATTATTTATATTGTTTTTTTGTGTTGGCGCAGCAGAGAAGCAGCTGCACATTCCTCTGGCAAAAGAACGCTGTTGAACCTGGCCAAAGTTTTGCTCCAGTCCAGTGTATCATGAATTGGGAAAAGTGCTGCGTTGGCCAGTCGTTTTTTAAATTTTACTGCCATTGCCGTGCGTGGTTGAGTTGTGAAATCCTTCATCTATATTATAAACTAATGCCGCGTTGCTGTGGACTTTATGAGCTTTATCTTAAATGCGGTGCACAGCTGTGCCAACCTTTTGAAAGGAAACGGGAGACGGCACTCTGACTGGTCCATTGGATGTTACACCCGAAACACACCTGATGATTAACTGAACGGGAAAGAAAGTGGAAGAGAAAAAACACAGGACCTGACCGTTTATCCCGATCTCAAGTGTCGTTGACCGTTCGCTCAGTAGACATTTCTGTGTTCGCCATTGAAACGAATACAAAAACAAAGAAATTTCCTAAGACATTTAAGTTATAGTCAGACTGACACAGGTGCTTAACTTTTGTGAAACTCTGCTGACAGAGATTTCACAAGGTTCGGCCTATTGTCAACCCCCCACCCCCTGAAGAAACTGATCAGAGTTCGAGGAAACAGATGCATCGCTTTGCATGGGAAAGAGTTTGTGTTTGCAGGTGGGTGGTGGAATCGGTGTCCATTGAAATAAATATTCTGAACTACAAGTAACACAAAGAGTCAGCACAAGCTCAAAGCTAAATACATCTAAATAAAGCCACAGGCCGCTGATTGCGTGTGTGTGTGTGTGTGTGTGTGAGAGAAAGAGTGAGCCAGTGATTCCACAAGGATATACCACTTGTAGTAACACACGCCCACCAACAGTCTTGCATACGTGAACGCACAGGCGTCAAATCCAGCACCATTAATTGCATCAACTTCAAACACTTCAAAAGCCAAAGTTAAAGTTTAGGAGAGCAGCTCCGACTCGCCCTGCTGACGAGAACCGAGGCAAAAAGTTCTGTATTCCCAAACGCCTCCACTTCCCCGCGTCTCCGCCTGATGCAAATTGACAGATGGAAGGAATGAATGAAATAAATAACCACACAAACAAAGTAGAGGGAGGACGTGAAACAACCAGAGGACAAAGAAAGAGAACGGAAACATCACACATCAAAGATCCTTCGTCATCTCCCGGGGAACTCGACAGCGGGAAGAAAACAAAATTGCCGCCTGCCCCACCTCTATCTCACTCTCGTTTTCTCTCCGCGGTTTATTTAGTCTCTTCTCTTCTTGCCTGTCTCTCCGTTAAAACATGGCTGTGGGAGTTTGTTGCCTCGAGTCCTTTGGAGTTGAAAGTCTATACGAGATCTGTCACCCAGCCCGACCTGCGAACTTCAAACAAGAGATGGAGGAACGAGATCTAGAGAAGGTGGAAGAACGAGGAGAGAGATGAGGCGATCTGAGATGGGAAGGTGGCGGAGGCGGAGGGATGACAGTGCGAGGGGAGAGGGGGAGGGCGGGGACTGAAGGAAGAGAGGGAGGAACAGGGAGAAGAGGGGGAAACAAATGAGAGCGGAGAAGACTTTGAGGACAAAGTGGGAGAGGAAGGAAAAGTGAGGAAGATGCAACTTTCACCCCACTGCCAGCAACTCAGGGAACCGACTCAATGGCACAGAGCTGTTGATCAGGGAACGTCTCGCCTCCGTGAGACAGTTAATAGCAACTAGAATGAAAAAAAAAAAGAATTCCCATACAAGCAATCACCTTTTTGTGATAAAGGAAAACAACATTACATCGTAGACCAGCACGTCCTTCGGGGTCGGTCCCTTCTGGCTGTTTGCCTGTCACGCACGCGTCGCTGTTACGTGTCATCGTCCACAAACATGGCGGCGACTGTCAGGAGATGAAAGGTAGATTTGGAATGTCGCACTTTCCATTTCGGAGGAATGTTGGGTTTCGTGAAGGGGCCTTGTCGCTGCTGCCGAGCCGCTCGACAAAGTCAAATTCCGCATTGTGCGCAAACACTGTGCAATTCCGCTACTCTGCAAGATCAGAAGAACTGCCGTGACATCTGAGCGTGCCGGTGAGTCTGCGAGTCTCCCTCCGGCATTAGGCCAGAGAGGTTTGAGGAAATGAAAAGTAAACAAAAAGGAACTGAACACGTTCGCAAAGCCTTTCAATGTGGAGCCCGGCTGATGTGCCTGACAACCAGCGGCGAGACGTCGCCGAGCGGCAAAGTAACAACGAGCTCAAAGCTGAGAACAACCGCCAACCGCCTAGCCGCCAAGCTACGGTGTGTCCCACTGTTGAGTGCCAATATGCAATATGATCCAGTGCAATCCAGAATTATTAAACATTAAACGGCATTAAGCTTCGCAGCTATAGAATTTGTTCCCGAGTCATCAATTGCAATATATTGTACAGGTGTCTCTAATGAGCTGGTAAGTGTGTGAATACAAATAGGAATGACCAGACAACAACAGCAAAAAATTATTACAAACATGAGGCTATTTTTGGCTTCTCGTGTGGACATAGGGGAACAGGACTGAGGAGAGGGAGGGAGAGAGGGAGGGTTGGCGGGACAGAGGAAGTGAAGGAGGTGGAGGTAGAGAGTTAAGGGAGAAGGAGGGCCTGTAGGACCTGCTGGAGGAAGGATCCACAACAGAGATTGATGAGCGATGGAAACAAGGTGACTTTAAGGAGGAGTGAGGAGGAGGTGGAGGAGGAGGGAAGAAATGAGAAAGTTACTGTGGAAGCAAAGTGAAACCAGAAATGTAAAATGAAGGCAGTGGATTGGTCGGGGGGGCTGGGAGGGGCTGGATGGTAGGGCACCAAATGAACCAGTAAATTATCACAATTTAACAAAGGAGCTACAGCAAGAACTTTCGGTTTTATGTCAAATTTAATAAGTGGTTAGCGCCGTCACCTATGTTCTCCTTGAGTTTTCTCCAGGTTCTGGAGTTTCATCGCCCCCCACAAGAAAGATATTAAAAGTTGGTGACAGTGCAAATACTCCAACTAACCTCGGACCAGATTCCAATCAGTCTGAGATGATTGAAATACTCATTGAAATGTCAATCCATCATACGCTAAATCTACTTTTGTTCCCATTTGCTTTCATTACCTGTCTTAAGCTACTGGTCATACCAGGCTAATCGAGGATGTAGCATCGAAGTTACCGGTATAGTAGAGTATCAAGTGGCAACCCACCGTGACCTCGGGTTGATACTAGAGATTGAACCATAAACGCCACAGGAAAATGGTTACTGACGTTATGAATCAAGTAAGAAGTCATTTTCTGATAGACTTCTATAGAAAAGGACTAGGGAGTCGCCCTCTGCTGGTGATTCCAGAGAATACAGGCTTCAGGCAGTTCTGCATTGACTTCACTTTCCGGACCCGGTGACTAGGTCCATGTAAAGGATACAGTGAATAACACGTTCCAGACTGAGAGAATAGGTCTTCTGTCTCTGCTACACTCCGTTTGCTAACACGTGGTTCCGAGATTTTACAAATTGTCGTCTCAAAAGCTCAATGATTGTTAGCATCATTAAAACAATGGCTCTCACGCAGGGCCCATATTCCCGGCGTCAGAAAGCATTTTTCCTCCAGATTCATTAGCAAACGGGCTGTTTTACAAACACATAGCTGCCATAAATCATCGTCAGCTCCGCGTCAACCTGGAAGCCATTACCATGTCAATTGTTGTAAGCATCCAAAATTGGGTGTCTGAGAGCCTGCAATTACAAAAATAGAAGAAACAATTATAAGGGAGTGATAAAAGAGGAATGGTTTATGGTGTCTGGTGTGTGCGTGTAAGGGAAAAGTACTTGAAGGTGACTATGAATTACCGGCTGGCAAAAGTGACTAATTAGAATGGCAATTATACAGCCGCTCCCAGCAGAGACTGGGAGTCGACAGCCAGATGACCTCTTCAAAAGCTCATAATGGGCCGCATGCACACACGCACACACACACTCACGCACGCACGCACACAAGGGTTTTTAGGCAGCATGGCCATTTCAGTTAGACTGATCACATTGATTTTCTCACCCTGTTGGGTTGATTCGGAGCAACAGAGCGGTTCGAGTAGAGAAAAGTATTGGTATTTAAAATTTGGAGGCGTCCCGTACATTCTCAAACCTGGGGGACTCGACCCCCTCCGGGGTCGCGAGAGAATTTCTATGCGTCGCCAGATGGTTGTGGAGGAAAAACTATTTTATATTTTAGACTGAGAATTGGTTTTACATGAATTTGTACAAGTGATCAAATCTATTTGAGAAAGTCCGCATGTGTGCTTGGACAAACGACAACAAAAAAATACTTATATCTAGTGAAATTGGATTCAGGTGACACTGAGAAACTTTCCTGGCGGCTCAGGAGAAGAGGAAAAAAATATCACATGAAGCATCATGTTCCTTACAGCTCATTTGCATCTAAATTTGAGCATTATTTCATCATAAAGTCAAGAATTATGGCATGATCATTCTGGTGGGTCCCGCCTCAGAAAGGTTGAGAACCACTGGTCTAACATTCATACAGTACCACATTAACTGTATGCCGTGCCCTGGATTTCTGTTGTCCAGCCACATGATTGGTTCGCTGAAATATGCACCTGCTGGGTTAAGATTTCATATGTAGACAAGTCTTCGTTTTCATGGTAAGTTTGCACTCACCAATTATGTTCAGGAAATTATCTGTAAAATGGTTTTAACTACAAATTTGTGGGGAAAAAAAGAAGAAGACAAAATTTTGCACCCTGGGAAATCAGACCACTTTGGTACACTGTCATAATGCAGCAATCAAGCTGTTGAAAGAACATTTTGTTACAGCAGCCTAAATTAAAAATGAAAATGATTGTGTTCCT
Source organism: Scophthalmus maximus (assembly GCF_022379125.1). Taxonomy (NCBI): domain Eukaryota; kingdom Metazoa; phylum Chordata; class Actinopteri; order Pleuronectiformes; family Scophthalmidae; genus Scophthalmus; species Scophthalmus maximus. The sequence goes on from NC_061525.1 coordinate 19,746,129, forward strand.
GCCGGTTGCCAGGTTCTGAGCTTCATTGCTGCACAACTGTCAGCTGGATGTGTCGGGTATTTCAAGCTCTCCAGTGCAGCTTCATTGGCTGGAAGTCTCCAGAATGCACTTTCATCTTCTGCACCAATCTGAGCCAAAGATATTATGTGAGGCGACAGCGACCGGTGCTTGACAGTAAAAAAACAAAACAAAATGGAAGAGAGTTATTACAGTTTGGCTAATTGATTGGTTCGGCTTTTCCACACGGTCAGCAGCTGCAGCTTAGGTGGTGACACAAAGCTCATGAAGGCGATTAAGAAGACGTGTCAATGCAAAAAGAAAAAAAGAAAAAATGTGGTGATAAAAAATGAAATCACCAAGGGAATTTGTTGAACTAAGGAAAGTTGAGAACTCACAAAAATTTCAAATTACACCTGAATCAGTGGTGTTAATGCAAAAGCCTTCGGGCCCATGAGACAATACTTAAATACAAAAGATCAACTTGGAAATACAAAAGGAATTCTCTAAAAAGAGGAAACACATAGCTGTTAAATGTCATCGGTAACAAGCATCATGGCAAATGTCAAGAAAGTAAATGTCGAATGTCGTGCTTTCCAACAAGAATGGACAAACGATTATTTTTTACCTCCGACGAGGAGGCCCAGTTTTCATCTGGCTGCCTGTTCTTTGTTTGTTTGTTTGTCAGCCGGGTTACGCAAAAAGTACTGAACATATTTCTTTGACAATTGGAAGGATGGAACACGGGCCTAAAAAGAGCCCGTTAAATTTGGGCACGGAAACAGACAAAGGGGCGGATGCAGACATTTTTTTTAATCACTTTCTTTAACATTTTAAGGTGGGCCAGTTTTTCCACTGATTTTCCAGGGAACAATTCATGGATCTTGATGAAACCTGCACATTAAGGAGACAAGAGATATCCAAGAGTGTAGGGAAGAGGCATGTTTTTGATCGAGTAACTTGTTTTGGCTAAAACCAGCTGTGAGTATCATCATCATCAGCATTATCATCATCACCACTAATGTCTGACAATATCAGACGCCCAAAATAAGCAGTTCCAGCCATCACATCGGAGACGTTAGTGTGATGTAAGTGTTCAATAATTTATTATGGCCGAGAGGATGCCGTAAAAATTGAAATGGCCCTTGATAGGTTCCCTAGCTCTGCTCTAAACGCTTGTGTGGGGTTCAGCAGAAGTGTTAATAAAAAGTGAGATATAGCAGGCGATTATCTGTCAGAAGTGCTCCTGAATTACCAGTTGCCTTAATGATTTCTCTCTAAATAGAGAAAGAAAAAAAGTTAGTTGCAAACTGTTGAATTGTTCAGTTTCTGCATTAAGGTAAATGTGCAGCCATAATATCTCTCCCTCGTACAGTTGGACTTCTTACCCATGTGTTTTCCATTTTTCATTTGAATCTTCTTCTCAGAATATATAATTTTTTCACAGTGCCAAAAATGAAGGGAAAGAAGAAAGCCTACTGCTGGATATAAGAAGAGAGAGTGAACCGGGTGAATCTTAAACCAAGAACACTCAAATATACAAGGGGTATTTTGGATTGTGTCTGAAAAAGCAGCACACAGTCATTTTCCTTTAACTCTCGCTGTGTTAAAAGAACAAACAAAAAAAACAAACGCACAGGAACAAAACATATTTTCCTCCATAATTTCTTCTTGTTAGTTTTGGGAATTCTTTTGCCCATGGAAGATTCTTTTGATTCCCAGGATCCCCAAAGTAATTTGCCGTGGGTTTGTTAGCAAACAGAGAATACTCCGTTACAGAACCTGGCATCACTTTTCTCCCCCCCAGTCGGAAACTCAGCTGAGCATCGCGTCTCTTCAGCCGACACCATAGAATCTAACTGTGCGGTGTTTTTATCTTTAAAGTGAGGCTGGATGAGTTTTTCTCATGGAGGTAGATGGTATTAATGGGTCTGATAATGAGTTAAAAACTGTCCTTATGTAGTAAGCCCCTGCCTCATGATCTTCTCCTTATTCTCCACTCTGGACTGATGATGTATAAATATGCAAATATGCTGCAACACTTCAGACGGAAATCCTCTGATGCGAGTGTCAATGAAATTGGTTTGGACCAGGGCCACACAGGAGTGCACTAAAGTCGAAACACTGGCACCAGGGGCCTGAATGTGTGGGGGGGTTTACTGGGGCCTGGAAGGTTGAGAGCCAGGAGGGAGTGTGCAGATTTATCACACCTTTAGGCTACATTTAGAGTGAAATCTCTCAGCATACTATACTACCGCAGCTGTCTGGTATAAATCAATATGAGCCAACTGGCTTCATTCATTAAGCTTTATTTATCTTCATAACTCGCTGGCAGGGACATGAAGAGTGTTGTACAGTACGAGAAATACTTGCATTAAAAGAAATCTCCTGTTGAAGTAAACCAGTGCAGTGCCTGTTAGGGCTGTTGTGGTATTGATTTTTTTTTTTCTTCCTTACCCAAGAAATTGGTAAGAGCCATAAAATATAAATATATAAGCTTCAGGTGCTGTCAAATAATTTAAAAAGTGTGCTTGGTTCCCCCAAAAAAAGTTGAGAATGCACGTCTTCCAGTTGAAGTCGGTTCTTTAGAATATTATTTAAGGATATTGGTCGGCATTGGCGTCAGTTGGGAGCACTAATCAGCACAAGTGGTAATACGTTTCAAGTGTTAGCCACTTGTTGCTGTCTCTGTTGAATTTTGGCAAACACCTCTCCGTGGCTGTCATTGGCTCGGCGAAATACTCACATGCAATGCCAGGCTTGTGGTGTTTCACCACGTGACGTCAGTTTGACTCTGCAGTGGGCGTGCCATAATGGCGTAACTGCGATATAGCAGTAACCGTGCCCGTTCAAAATGTGTCTGCGGTTACAGGGGCTCATTGGTTGGACTGGGTTGGTCAAGTCTCGGTTTCCAAAAATTACTCTTGGTAAACATACAGAGTGTTTAGAGGTCAGATGTATTCTGTACAATCCGATAACCAAGAAATTCTATTCTATTCCATTCCATAAATCTATTGCTGTTCAACACACTTTGTCTCCATACAGTAAAAAGCAACCAGGAGATATCTTCAAAAACAAATATTCAATAAAAACATATATGACAGTTTGCATTTGAATTCAATTTGATACACAATTTGAGTGTATAGTCCCCACTGAAGAGTTCTGATGATGATTTCTCCTCACCTGTGACACAATTATTTGCCTATTTTCATTTAACATTTGCAGATACTTCCATGTAGACCACATTGTTGGGAATTTACGCTCTAAACTATAACAGTCTAATCCTCGGCTGACAAACCCTGATACCTTCCAAACAAAAGCATTTGTCAGGAAAGTTGGACGCAGATGCTGCCGAACATTTGTGGGAGGCATAGACAAGTGCAGGAATCATAGTATGTGCAAGGTAAAAGTTTTCCCTGTTAGGCCTGAACTCATTATTAATTCATGCATGGTGCTGGATTTATTCGCTGCATCAGTCTGGCAGACGCGGTGAGTTACTGTCTCCTGGCTACGTTATATATCTGTATATGCTACTTTGAATATAGCGGCCGATATCACATTGGAGGAAAAGACAGCGGCGTTGAGGTGAAGCGGACGTCTGAGTGAAGGCGAAGAGTATGGCAACGGAGAGAGAGAGCAAGAGAAAGACAAAGTAAAACATGGTCCCACAGGTTTAAAGTGTCAGTGCAAACTAAGCAGTGGTAAAAGTTGCCACAGACCTTGAGCAGGAGCAGTGAAAGGAGATGGACTGGGGGGAAAATATCGTGCTATCTCGCCTACTGCCACACTACATCCATCACACGCCTCCCCTTGATTACCTAAACCCTGACAACATGTGCACTGCTGATACTCCTACACCATATTTACCAGCCCTCTACAGCGCCTCGCTTATTCCTCCGCCTTTCCATCTCTATCTCCACTCCGGTCGCCCCCTTCCTCGTGCTTTCCTCTGACCACACTTAAGGTCAGGGTGGGATGTGCGCAATAAATCTTCAGCGAGGATTCTGACAGCCACCCTCCATCCAGGAAGTGCTTCAGCCTGCCGCAGGCAAGTGCAGCACTGCCAATGAATTTTCCCCTCTTAAAAACTTTTGCGTCGCCAGAAAGTCTGGGAGGAGCGTCTGCAGAATGGTATTTGGCCGGAAAGTAAGACAAATCAGTGGGGGGAAAAAGAAAGTAAGAGGATGGCAAGGTCACAAGGTAAATGGAGAGATTCGCTGGAAGAAGAAGGGATTCAGCAAAGCCATTTGGCCCACATTAATATGATGAACGGCAAAGAGCAGTTGCTTTTACCGTGCTACCCTTTTCCCCACAAAGTCATTATCAAATGTCTTCAATTTTTTCAGAAACACAAACAAACAGCTACTGAAGGCACCACAAATTATGAGCAAGTACACAACCGCTGTTCAATGCACACACAAAGATCAAGACACTACTTAGCCATTAGCCACCATTTCTACATGGAGAACTTCTACATATGAGACTTCACCTGAAGAGACCTGAAGACTTACTATCACATTTCTTCTGAAGACCCTTCTCCTTGACTCGGACACAAATTCATCCATAAGGATTTGAAACATGACTTTACATTTGCTATTATCAAACTACTTGAGACTTTTTTTGTCAAGGAGTTGAGATTTGTCTCGAAGGGACTAGTCCCAAGAGGACTTGAAGCTTCACTTGGACTTCAACTCGCATTGAATGACTTGAGGCTGGACTCAAACTTCTCAGGAAGGTATTGAGACTTGAGCTGTACCCGTCGCCGATGACGTTAGACGCAACTTAAACTTGTCTCAGATGGTTGGAGACTTCACTTGAAATTGTCACAAAGGACTTAAGACTTAGAGCTTTTAAACTTGCCAATGATAATGTCAGACATAACTTGAATTTGCCTTGAGTGGCTTGACACTTTACTTGGTCTTGTCACTAATGGCTTTGAGACTTGAGAGTTTTCTTGAACTTTTCAAGAAGGACTTGACGTCAACTGGTCTCAATGGACTTGAGACTCAAACTTGTCAAATATGCAGTGTGAAAACAGAACCTCCTTGGCAAAGGTCATTAGCATTGGCATAAGGCTTGTTGTCAAAGTGCTTAAGATTTTAAGACTTGAACTTGTCCCTAATGACATCAGACTTGAATTAAACCTTCAAGAGCGTGAGACTTGATTTTAACTTGATTGAAAATGAGACTTGAAATTATCACAAATGACTCAACACTTCACTTGACTTGGACTTTTTCCTCAATTGACTCAAGATTTAAAACTCTAGTAGTTACACAAAGAAAATATCTAACACATAAACACACACACACACGGAGGGAGAGAGACACGGTCAGACAAGGTAATAAAAGCCATTGCTCCTCCACCCTGTTATTTAGTGGCCCTCTCCAGCATGATTTCCACCTATCTAAGATCTATGGCATTTCCCACTCTCGTAAAGTGGAGGTAATGTTGTCCGGGGAGGCTGGAGTGTGGAAATAAAAATGATGGAAAACTGCATGCAGTGTGGTTTTGGAAAGTGTAGGTGTAATAAAGGCTGGTTTCATTTGAGGAGCAGAGGTTGAGGGAAGATAATGTTGCCGGTGATGGACGAGCGATATTCAACAAGAAACTGCCGCCTGCTTCGATTGGGCTTATTAAATTATGATCTCATTAAAATTCATATCTTAGCACAGATTGTGTTGGAGTGGTGTCAGAGAGATATTGTTTATTGTCGGTTTCTGCTTCATTCAGTTCTTCCCTCAGAATATGTCATGTGTCTGTCCCAAAGGAAGCCGTCTCTGACAGCTTTCCCTTTGTTTCCCTCAAATCCATCTTTCTTTTCTCCACCTATTTTTCCTCTTTTCGTATCTGTCCCCTGGAGTGATTCTGTCTCTCACCTACACATTTTCTCTCCCTTTCTTTTTCAGTCTCTCACTTCCTCTGTCCTCTTTCCCGATCCTTTTCATCTATGCACAGTTATCGATTCCCGCTGTCAATAGGTTCCTCCACCTGAATACAAACAAGGCTACTTTGCATGAGTGCCAATCGATATAAAAAAAATCCAGCGATGGCCACTCGACTGCTCCCAATGAAATCCACTGCTGTGAATCTTCGCAGTGTGAGGACCAGAGGAGCGATGGACTCCCTGATGACAACTGTTCTTCGGAGGGATTCGGACACAGTGCACGCTCCACTCGGTGCGGTCTGTCAGGTCGGCTCGGTTGTGGACAATCGTGCATGAAGGCGGCGGGACAGCGGCCACAGTGTTTGAGAGTGAAGCTGTGAGATCGTTGCCCCGAGCTGAGTAAACAAGTCGAGACCCAGAGCTAGACCATGACTCAGAATACACACAAACACGCCGCAAATACGGTGTGTGTGTGTGTGTGTGTGTATGTGTGTTTAGTATAGGTATCAGGTGGACAACCAAAAGAAGAATCGGGTTGAAACTGTGTTTCAAACAGACTATCGGGATTACCCATCCAAAATGTGCGCACGCATGTGTGGTCATCGTGTTCTTTGTAGCCCGGTGGTGCAGCAGAGCTCTAAATTTAGCGTCTCTTTAGAGAGAGTCATCTATCATTCAACACAAACCCTCCCATGAGTGAGGGAAGGGGAGAGAGAGTGTGTGTGTGTGTGTGTGTGTTATAGAGTATGAGAATGAGAATGTAAAACTGAAACAGACAAGGTAAGACAGAGACCTGCTGAACGTTTATGCGTTTCTTTTGCTCTCTTTTCTCTCTTCTGTTAATTCTGGACTCAAACAACAGGACTTATCAGGAGGAAAGAATGAGTGTTGTTCACTAACTAGGTCACTACTGTTGCTTGATGTCTGAGGATAAAGAGGATGAGGAAAACACAGATTACACATTGTGGACTTTGTGGTTAAGATTAAAAAAAAGAAAAGAAGTGTAATAGCATGCGTCTTACTTCACCCATCCAGTGTTGTGCTTGTGGATAAAAAGCCTTCATTAGGACATTAGTTTGGTGCAAAATGGGAGGCAGCTGTTATGTGCTGTTATATGAGCTTGTGGCATCGCGGCGTGTGTTAATGTCTTTTCACCACCAGTGTCTCCTTCCTTTCTTAGCCCTTTTTTTTACCTCATCAGGTAGAACCGTCCCTAAACATCCCGTAGTTTACCAACACGGGGTTTTTGATAACAGTAGTCTGCAGCCGCGCATAAGCAATTTAAAACTTGCCAGCTGCTGCTCAGTGTTTCGATCGTGCTCGGGAGATATTTAGTGGGGAAATGGACCTGGACCAGGTAGACGGTGGTGACTGGGGAGAAGGATCATGCCAAAACTAAAAAAAAGAATGGCAATCAGAGATGGCAGACTTCACCCCCACTCACGTAACGTTGCATGTGAAACTGCGGCATGTGTGCAGATCCAAATACATATCCTGGTTGGACAGTAGGTGTTTTTTTCAGCCTCTGTACCAGAATAAATTCTATTGCTGGTGTAATTTGGTTTGTCTTGCTATCAACATGTCATTCTTCTGAACATGGAGATAATGATTTCATGTTCTGCATTGTTTCGTTGACTGGCATCGCCACCGTGGAGCTGCACTGCTGCTACAGTGATTCAAAAGAGACTGCTACTGGTAGAATTACACAGAACACAGACTGTGGCCGTGATTTCCCCCAGGCTCTTCTAAGTGGCATTGATAAACATGCAGTATATATACGTGCGAGGCAAGTACAGACCGGTCTATGAAAACATTCACTCCCACTGTGGCTGCCTCGATCGTTTGATTTCATATCTCCGCTGAGCGCAGGCCAAACCTGTCGTATGAGCCACGCCACATGGATACTCACTGATTAGATTTCCTGTTTCCCACTGCTGTCCACTGTGAAATCAGAAAAGCCCCCCCCCCCCCCCCGAGTGTTTGCTTGATTGCTTCTCCTAAAAAAGAAGTGTTTTCCATGGGGTATATCCAAAGGTAATGATGTCACTTCCACATTCAATTTAGACTCCTGGTGGAAACATCATTTAGATCTCAATTATCCCAGTGTGTTTTTTTCGCAGCTGAAAGCCTCGAGGTGACTTCTCATTGATTTTCTCCTTTCGCCAAAGTCTCTGCGACCCGTTAGCCGAGGACAAAAAGCAGGCTTTGTTCCAGCTGTACATCCAACATTTCAATTCGTCTCCGTGTGGCACAGTTTATGGAAGCAATGTCGCCACTGACAACCACAGACCCAGTTTGCCCAGGGGCTAACTGAACCCCCCTGGTGGTCTTAGCATCGTCTACTTTGTCCCGTCACAGTTTCATAATGTATCAAAACACTCATAATAACATATAAGATCTCCAACTTTGGGTTTTGCTCTGTTGCGTCATTGTAGAACGGTGTGCTGTGCTCTATTTCCCTCGCTCTCGCTTGGTCGCTGTCTCGCTCGCTCCCCTCTCTCCATTGGTAGCACCGGGAGAAATCCCTCTATGTCGGTGTTCAGTTAAAACATCTATATAACGTTTAATGTGTCCTCACAGGCATCCGGTTCTCTTCATATATTTGGCTGTAGGTATGAACGTTCCTGTCCTGCAGTTCTCAGCAGAGACACTTCCGTCTTATCTGTCGCTTGGGCTCTGTTGCCATGGGAGCGAACGGCATACTCTCATGTCTGGTGATCGCAAGAAAATTCACCTGCTGGTATCATGATTAGTATTTTCATGTAAACGAAGCCCTCATTCACGATCACTTTCCCATCTAGGGGCAATTTGGAGTCTCCAGTTAATTCATTTTCCAATGCACTGTTTAAGAACCACAAGTCTTACTCTGAGTGCATTTTTACCCTAAGTACCCTGGATTAAATTCGCTTTTTTTACGGCTACAAAAACGGCGTTTAAACGTCATGACTGACAGCTGCGACTGACTTGTGGTTGGTCAACCAAGGTATCGGCGGGACCTTGCTACCGTGGCTCCACTCCTCGGTCAACACTGCGCAGGGCTCTGGCTCCAAATGACGGCGAAAGTGCAAGATGGTGGCATCTGTATAAAAGACTAAATATTTCTACTACGGGAGGAAGTGAAGACACGTCGGCCATCTTTCTTTACAGTCGTTGGCTGCTCCAGTCATTATACAGCTGTTTCAAAGGCCTGATTGGATTGTATGAGACTTGAATTATCACATCTGTGATAAAACCGAGGAGGAGATTGTTCTGTGGAAGAGTTTTCTTGGTCGGGGATACTCAGAAGTTCATTTTGTTTAAAAGGAGGAAGTCGTGACAAGGCACGGGGAGATAGCGACTTAATGAAAGTTTCCTTTCATGCCGCGGGGTTTCGGACACAATTATCAACAAGAGGGAGGAAGACGAGAAAGAGGATGTAAAAAAAAAGAAAAGAAAAGAGAAGGAGATTTAAACGGTGCCAGGAAGAAACTGCTGTGCAGCCCGTTTCAAAGATGTATGCGTGCTGCCAGAACCCCTCACTGCAAAGTCCTTTGAAACTTTTATCACCTAAAGTTAAAGAAAGAAAAAACTAAGTCGAATCAATCTAGACAAGAATTAACTCAACACTTATATGTCTTCATTATCCACCGCGAGTCGTCAAACATCCTAATCAATCGCTCCGACTCAAAGTGGCAGAGCAGAAAACCACATCATGTGAGATCTGAACATTAAGCTCTTTTGAATCATCATATTAATAAGTCTGATACATCACAAGCTACATGATGAAAATACTGGGGGGCCCAGACCAAAAATATTATATTTATGAGCTTAAATTACAGATATGAATGAAAGATTAGCTGGGGGATTAAACTACAACTCATGTAAATGATGTTAAAACTAGAATATGGCTCTCCAATTGCAAACTGAGAGCGCTTCAAACTGAAAACTGTCGCCAGGAAGTTAGTCACAGAGCACACATCTACAGGTGATGTTTGTCAGTTTAACTGGTCACTGATAATTAGCATCGTACCTCGGTGAATATTTATCATTTTGTTTATGTATAAGAATATTATGCAAATGTCCTAAATGCCGGTTTTAATGCTTCATTCCCCTTGGTGAGAAAAAACCCTTTCATTCTATTTTCAACTATGTTTGATTGATAAAACTTCATTCGCTCGGCGAGGGCAAGTGTGTGCTGCAGCCCACAACCCTGCAGGCCAACACATGGCTATAGAAGAAAGATACAGGCATCAGTGTGTAAAAATCCCACCTGTGCCGAAGTCCCCGCAACAACCCCCTTTCATGCTCTGCCCACAATGGAGACCAGTGATGTCTGATCGAATCAGCCAGTGTTGCTGCATCTGGATGTCCAGGCTCAGCTGTGTGTCTCTCCTCCAAATCAAATGTCGCCGCTGAGTGAGACGCCCCTTGAGTCGAGGTGACCTGTCTGACTTTAACACGGGATCCTGGATCAACAGACAGCTGCTGCCTTACACACTCGCGCCCATGGAGCTGGAACGAGCACATTCTCGTCTCTCTTTTCTCGGTCTCTTTGTTCAAGTATTCGGCTCTTAGAACGATTGCAGTGTACGACCATGCGATGAGGAATATATATATATATATGCATGAAAATCAGTTTTTACCCTAAGGGTTTTAATTAAAGATGAAATCAGAATCTTCCAAACTGATCCAATTTTGGCTGTGTCTAAAATAAAAAGTAAAAAAATCAAAAAAATCCAGTCTTACTCTACTTAAACCAACATCTCTGTACCAAAGCCTCCTAAAATCCTGGCTGCAATCATTTCCAATGTGACACTGTTTTTTAAAAAAAAATCTCAGGATTGATTTGATTTATCGGAGAAACGGTAAAGAATAGAGAGAATGAAACAACTGGTGGTAACACAATACCAACATGAACAGAGAAGTCGTTAAAAACTTCATGGTTATTAAGTCGGCTGGTGTGAGAGTTCTCCGTATTAATTGGGGTTAATTAAAGGTTCCGCACTTTTTGGGGATTAAGGGAAGGTTTTTTTAGTGCAACTGAGGACTGAATACAAGCAGATGAGAGTAAAGCTTTGAGGAGAGACCAGTTAATGAACTGACCAGAGACTCTCATTTACTTTTAAACCTTGTGCCACACTGTAAATGAACCCCAACGTCTTACCAGGAGTTTTTCAGCATTAGCTCGAGATACAGACCAAACACAGATTAAACCAAGGATGAAAAACAAAAAAGCTCCCAGTGGATGTTTAATCCAGAGATTGGCTCATGGCCTACTTATTAAGTCCACCAAGGTGACCTGACGAATTAACTGAGGTCAATGAGTTTCCTTCGTCCATTTTACAAACACAAGCGTCGTACCTGCTCCAGCTTCCAGTGGAACTCGGCCGGTCGGAACGTGTCCACCTGAGTGAAGTCTCTCCTGAGCAGAAACACCAGGCGGCAGTTGTGGACGTACAGTGAGTAGTGATGACGGTTCATCTCTGTGGGAGCGAGAGAGAAGGAAAGACAGAGAGAGGAGCTGACACCGGCGAGCCAATCACCACACCCACACACTGCCATGTAAAGCTCGTCTGACATCTGGCTCCATGGAACCTCCAGAAAAGTGGGACGGGGGTGAACGTTCAGACAGCTGTTTCCCACAATTTCAAAAACAAACTCATCCCTTTGAGCAAACCTGCGACGACGTTACTGCCTCTGTAAAGCTGGAACATTACAGTTCACAAGTGTTGACGTCAACAGTATCTGGACAACCCTTCTCTGTATGGATCAAGTCTACAATGACAATATCAGAAGATGACGATAAGATGTAGTTGCCACTTTTGGGGATATCTTTGGCTGCATTCGACTTCATGTGTCGCCGCTCAGCGCTGACTTAGACGTAGAGCGTGCTGGTTAGAAATGTTTGTCCGACTTTTTCCTGCGCTGCAGAACGTCACCATGTCACGCGACATTCAAAACATTGCCGGAGCAAGATGGCTACAGTCGGACTGCACCGTTGCGCTCTGAACCACCTCTGTGACGACAGAACTTTGCCCTGATTGGATGAATTGCTTCACTGACATCGCTTTTGACGTGTGTCTTAGGTTTTGTTTTTTCCCGGTGAGTGGAGATGTGTTTGCTGTTGTGTTTATTTCTCTCCAAAAGAGGACGCGATGTATTTGATCTCTCTTCAGTTTGTTATTCACACATGACCAATTTTTACACTGCAGTTGTAGTGTATGGTTCTGAATGAAACACAAATGAAAAGGCTCTCTCTCTAAAAGAGCGCCTCTAGCAGATTTTGCGCAAGTGCCTTTTCCCCCTTTATACCTTAATTCATCACACTGTGTGTCTTCATGAAACATTAATTTGATTTAACTGATATGCCAAAAAGACTTGAGATCGGGCGTTGTTGTTGTCGACTCACTGACGCGGTACAGGAAGTAGAAGGTGTCTGACTTTGACGGCTGTCTTTTTATACTTTTTATACTTTAGCTCAAGTCAGACTGGCTTCCTGTGTCTTACATATTTATCTCTCATTGATTGGCCATCGTGATTGCAAGAATCCCAAATCAGAGGCTTGGATTTGATCAATTAATCCATGCCCTTGATTTGTGGTGTGCGGTGATAATTCCTCTGATCAAATCACACGCTGATTGAAGTGAGTGAAACGCTCGTCAAACTGGTGTTTAATGATGAAAATCTCGCTCATGTTTTCTCACTGTCTCAGTTCTTCCCTGCCCTGTTTGTGGCTTTCTTCTTCATTTCTAAAAATGGCTTACAATATATAGTTATTATGTAGCATAGTATTTTCCTGAAACGGCAAATGTTACTCAAACCCAAGTAAATAGTGTATTTCCAGCTGCAGATTAGTACTCTTGTGAGCATTTCCGGCAGCAGGAATTGAAGTAAAATTACCTACAGTGCCCGTATTGACGATAATAATGAAGAAGCCCATCACCCAGTGCAGCAGAGTGTCTCACTGATGTGTTTTTAACAGTTTGGGGAGAGCCATGGCACAGAGGAATGAGCTAAACCTAATGATGGCTGCACAGAGAGTTACGATCAATTCATTGTTGCCTTTGGTCTTAAAGATTTGTTGAGGAGAGAGTCGATGTGCGCATCAGTTCTCGTCAAGCTCACACTCACCCGTCTTGTCCGAGTTACAGAGTAGCGTCTCCTTCTCGGCTCTGAGTCCGGGACTGGGCCCGTGCTTCATCCACGTCGCTATGGTGAACTGGTCCGTCAGATTCTGCGGCACGACCCAGTCAGGGATCTTCGCCGCCTGCCGCCCGTCGAACCTGAAGATCAAGTCGCTGTCCCGCCCGCTGTCGGTCACCAGCGAAGCCGTCCAGTTGGTGGCGGCGCTGGGGGCAGGAAGAAGGTCGGTGCTGCCCGACGAGGCCCCTGAGGTCACAAAGACGAGGTGTCAATAACAATCACTGCAGATGGGCAGTGTATATTGGCCTAACCTTGGCTATGATTACTTATGAGCAACGCAGATGGCAGGGCTTAATATGTAATCAATGGGCCGAGATGGATAGAGGATGTGGGTATTGATTCATGGCAAATGAAACTGACTTTCAAATAGAAAGAGATGAGAGTCATCGTTCACAAACTCCCAACATACTGTAGCTCGCCGCTGAAAACACGTTCCTGTATGGGAACAGAGGACATATTGACGGAGGTCACACAAAGAAAGACGACCCCGTAAGGAGTTGGCGAGAAGGACAGCGAGTGGTGTGAATCCGCCAATCACATGAATTGTTTACAGCAGACAACTTTCTTAAGTGACGCCCGACGAAAACACACTCATCATCACACCGACTCATCCCATTCCCCTTCCTCTTCTCCCCCTTGTCAGAGAAAACTCCATCATTCTTTTGACACAATAACCTCAATACGTTGCGTCCTGAACGATCTCTGCTTTCCAACTGTCACCTTGACAAACGTTATTTTTGCCACGTTGCTCACCTTGCTCCTCAACACATCTGACGTGCCCTTACCAATCCGTCTTTGCCCCACGGAGACAGTGAAAATCACATTTAGTGCGTTTAAACCACATTTATAAATCATTTGTAACAGCTTATGGGTGGCGATAAATCAAAGCCATTCGCAAAACATGCCGTTCCCGAGAAAAGAAAAGGGCGACGTCAGTGTTCACCATGTCTCCCTTGTCCGGGCAAACAACGGCAACACGTATCTGCTGACGTCTGCTAATAACACAACATTAGCACATTAGTTGATGTTTTCCCTCATCCTTAAAGCTCATTTTCTCTTCCTCTTACTCATGCCACTATAACTCCAGTAATTACATTCCCTCAGTAAATAAATACGCATCGACTTCTCCGAGAGCGTCTGCAGCCTTTTTTTCTGTGCCCGATGTCTTTGTACATTATCTCAAATTGATTGTGCTCTAAAAAAGCAATTACAATTTATTCTATTCGCTATCAGATAATGATTATGAGCTACCTGAAAAGGACTCTTTAGCGGTAAACCATGCGTGGACTGGTGAGTCGGGGGAGACAGGGAGGGGGATGTTATGCATCCAGGATGAGCTGGGAAAGGGGCTTGTGAAGGCCGTTAGTCAAAGATGATGACTCCAGCCCCCCTGCTGGCGGTGCAGCGTGGGCGGGGGAGTGGGGGAGCGGGAAAGCTCGGCTGCTTTGTGGCCGCTCTGGGCGCCGACACGGCACCTCGGCTGCTCATCAGTCACTGAGGGGAAAGCGGGGCTTCATCCTGGGAGGCTAATGCCCCCGCTCTGTCACATCATTAGTGACACAGCTTTAAGTTGCCATTCTGGTGCCTTCGTTTTTGCACAGGGGTTTACCAGGGACACGAGCGGGGATGAGAAGGCAACACAGATCGAGAGCTTTCAGATGTTGGTTTTAAAAAAAGGCAGAGAGAGAAGCCTTGGGCCCCGTCTGACCCTGGCACTCAGACCGCGAATCCGACCGGCGCTTTTAGCTACAGCTTAATTCCAATTCAATACACTGACTTTAAGTTTGCCGCCTCAGTCAGAGGTCACCTTTGATCGCCCATCTCCTGTATATTCTACATATCCATCACTGTCCAAACAGCCACAGGTCCGGCACTCAATTGATTTACTGCTTCAACGCCAGGGATGTGCTCACCATCTCTCTTGATGTTTGTCAGTCACAAGAACAAGGACAATCATTAAATATTATTCATAACACAGAAATATGCTCTTTTCTCTTTCTGGTGAAACCAACCACAGAGCTTCTGTAGAGATTTCTCAGAGTAGGTTTCCCGGTCGCAGCCCTTCCCGATGTGGCTGGTCTGCAGCTCCACTGTGGTCCTCACCGACGACAGCGGCCCCCCACAGGTCTCCAGGTGCATCTTGGGAAACAGCTGCTTACTTCCCGTTCCAGGCTCATAGTCCTCTCGTTTATTCCAACCTGGGGAAAATAGGGAGATGGAGTGACAGTGTTAAGGACAGAAGAGGGTAAACATGCCGAGTCTTCTCTCCAGAGTGGAATCACCGACCGGCTGCAGTCATCGGGAATCGGGAGTCTGACTTACTACTAGTTTGTTTTTGTCGCTGCACATGTTTTGCCTTGTTTGGTCCATTTAGACCACCATACAAAAAAAGACTCCATTTCCAATTTCCCACTGTCAATGATATTTCGAGCATCATAACTCAATGTCCTTCCAGCAGAAAGTGCTCGGCTAATGAAATTGCAGCATTGTTGTAGGAGTGGAGTACTTGTATTAACGGCAGTAGTCATTATGCTGTCAGTGTCTGTCCTGTCAGCTGTAAATTGTGTTTTCTGTGTGGGCAGGCTATTATTTTGAGCGTCAGGGATGTTTTTGCTTCTCCATCATTTTTTTTTTTGTCCAGCCTTTGTGATGTGAATTTGTGTTTGTCTTCAGTCGCCAACGGATATAGCAAGAATTAGCTGCAGATCTCTGTTGCCAGTTTGGTGTTTTTATGAGTAGGCTATACTGTTTACAGAGAGCTGATCTCACTCATTATCTCAGTTTAAAAAAAAAAAGGCATTCTGTTAATGTTGTCCAAATATATATTTCAACGTCTCATTTTCAGAAGCCTGCCAGTCCAGAAACCTTCATGTGTTGTACAGCAGCGTTCTTTCACCATGGCTGCATGAAAGTAGTTCTTTAAAATCAAACTGCAGCAAATCTCAAATCCAACTCGCGACCATCCTATATCCCATCAATGCTGCTCGTGCACACAGTCCAGCTCCTATCCATCTATCCTTCTATCTGTCTATCTCGCCATCGAGCATCGCTGGCTGGTAGCTGGAGGCATAAACATGAAGCCGAGCTGACTGGAGCAGAAAAAGAGGAACAGCCCTTTGTTGCTCACCAGCCTGTTAAATCTGCCATGTTCGCTTCCTCGCACACTCACCACCTTGTGCTCAAACAAACACAAACACGCACACACAAACACATACACACACACACACACACACACACACACACACTCACTCACACACACTGCATCTGTTGTGCAGTTGATTCACCTCCTCCAGACTGCGATTACCGCGAGCTGCTGCAGTACTGTTACTATGGGACTGTTGGTGACTGTGATGAGAATAGGCACAAACGACTGGGCACGATGAAGAAGAACAAAAACACATTGATGAGCGCAAGAAGAAAAAGGGACACGGGCACAAAAGGCTCTACACATCTACACATTTCTCTAGCCTTATCTCTCGCACATTTCTTTTGCATTGTTACTGTATGCACTGTACATAGAGCTCTGTCCTCCCATCTGTTGTTTGCACGTCACCTTCTCATGCAATGCCTTTGCATCCTTGCATCAGCGACGGCACAGTGGAAGCTCAAAGCAACAACTGGCAACATTTGGCTTTGTATGATGGCAAAGCGGAAAGCTAACCTTGGTTATCCTCTCTGTTACAGCAACATTTCGTCAGTTATTCTTCCACTGGCTTTTTTCTCTCCTTCGGCCATTAGCCAATTGCTAAAGGCCACGATACATCCCCCAACTGTTTTATCCCATTATTTATCTCTTATCTGCCCTCTTGCCTAGGGTTAGTTGAGACAACTGATACCACTTCCAAATCTGTGTGAAGATACCGAGGGTATAAATATTTTCAGGCAACCAGCATCTCTGACCGCGGTTCCCCAGAAAGTCACAGCGGTTTACAGTCATCAACTCGCTCGCTGGGATTTCTCCAGGGGGTTTTCCTTCTGCATTCTCACATGGGCTCGCTCGAACGTTCTCCAGAAATTTTACTAGGGTGTTGTCAGGAATAGTTCCGGACAATGTCTGGTGCAACATTTGCGTTCTCATTTACCGCCCCTCTGGAAAAGTTCAAGGAAATGTACGGACTTCAGTGTATGTCTGAAAGCATCTTAGGATGACTCACCCTGTCCTGGCTCTAGCTTTATATTGGACACACAGATTGGTGTGCAGACTTTAGATTGAAGCTGGAAAGGGGAGGGTAGCAGGTGCCTTGGTAATAACATACTCCACAGACAACCGGTGAGTCAAACGACCTGAGGACTTGGCTTTAACACTGCATTGGCTCCACATCCAGAGAGGGAGGCGGGTATGAGGCAGAGCCCGGATAAGGATACATGGGAAGGAGCTGTGGCAAAGTGGAGGGATAAATTGGGGGTAATGGGTTAAGCACACAGTTTGCATATAGATATGTGAGGAAGGGTTTGGTTGAGGGTGGAAGTGGGCGATTAAAGTTTATGAGTAGGAGAGAATCGGGCAAACAGGGAAGGCAAATTGTGCCGGCTCTGGGGAGAGATTAAGACACTTGTGTTCTCATCACCTCTTAATAGATTTTAATCTCAGGGAGTGAATGCCTGTAGCTTTATTTTTCTGGAGGGGGCAGTAACCAGCATCCGCTCACTAATGCCGGTAGCTTCAGACATACAGTATATGGATACACATAGAGTAAGGCGGTCTCCCGTCTGAATGCAGGACATTTCATTAACATATTCATACCCCAACTGGGTAGCATATCTTTTTTAGACGTGCCATGAGGTCTATCAAATAATTCACTGAAGCTTGACAGTGTTTATTTTCCAGCAGGTTTTCAAATGTTGTGGGGAAAACCTTACTTTTCTGTGTCACGTTCAATCTATTTTATTGGCTCCTGAAAGAATGGGATGTTCCTTTATGGAAGCTCAAATTTGCGAAACTCTGTTCTCTTATATCAAATGACAATGTAGATTAGTGACAGTATGACAGGGGTCACTCATAGTCTTTGCACCTGAATCTGCAGCCAACCTCAACTTTATTGAGCTTACAGCGAGTCCACTGCTCAGATGTGCAGTCAGTTGACTTCCACGGTTGAGTTCACTCTCACGGCACTAAAAGCAAAAAGTCAATGTAGTGAGTTCCCCGCACATTGTGGCACCTGATGCCCGCCACACACAAAGGTTTACGGCCAGAAAAAGACTCACCACTAAGCAAAAACAGCTTACTTCTAATTTCATACAGTAGCTTGGGCTTGGATAAGGCCAATAAAAATCGTTTCACTTCGCCAAAAGCCCAGTGGACTTGCAGCCCACTGCATTGTGGTTTCACGGACAAAACAATAATCCGCACATCTATAATCAGTGCCAAATTATGAATGATGTCCTTTCTGGATGACAAAAACAATATATTGCACACCTCTATCACCACCCTCCCTGCCATGGATTTTAAGCACAGATGCTCACTGGTGGTTAAGGATGAATTAACTTTGCAAGTCACCTGAAAGAACATGGATGCTTTTAGTCGTATGTTTACACCCCTGTCGCATTTTTTTTCAAAACAAACATTTTCCTCTACGTCTCCGCCTCTCTTTTGACTCAACCTGCTCCATTGGACCCTGATCGGGCCTTGGTTGGACACAATTGGACCAAATCACTCTCAACTAAATAAGCATATCGCATAAACACAAAAATTGTACGGGTCCGACATGTCCACATAAGACAGTCGTGATATTCCAAGCTAACAACACAAGCTACATATCAATTGAAAGCTGTGAGTTCACCGATTCCCAATTTATCATAACTATCCGATCAACCATCATCGTATAAGCCGCTGAAAAAGAGCGTATAAAACAATGTTCATATCAAAAAGTGACATCAAAATGAGATTTGGAATCACATATGCTACATGCTAATCATGAAGCTATGAAGCCATGTGGCACATGCACAGAACTTGTAACTTTTCTTTTTTTCAAACGAAGGGGATGATATCATAACACTGGGTAGTGCAGCTCAACTTCTCGTGTATTACAACCGAAATGTTTTCACAAAAACACATTTCTTCTTCACCGGTTTTCACACTTCCTTCAAAAGAGGAACATGTTCTTGTTGATCTTGTTCCACCAGTCAGAAACACGGGGCTGAAACCGCCTCAGTCGGTTCCTGAGCTGAGCCGCATTTTTGTATCTGCTAAATAATGCATTCCTGTTTAAACGTCTCTGTAGGACACTGCTGCTGGCGACGGTGTCGCTCGCAGGTGCAGCACGAGCTCTCGAACTCCCTGACAGCACAAGCAGGAGAAACACATGCACACATCGAGAGACACATCCTGAAAAAAACAACCCGGAAAGTACTCGCACTCTGTGATCCAGATGCCCACGGACAGAGGCGCAACACATACGCAGGCATACGCTCATTGCTGATGCACAGGCACAATAACTCCGAAACACAGACTCGCACCGAAGCCCAGCCGTCTCACAAGCAGTGTGGGTTTAATAGGAAGCTATTTGGTCTCTATTGAGTTGTGTGCTTGCCTGCAGTACGCCGAACTGAACTCACACAGCGAGCCCCAGAGTACTTCTCTTTGTGCATACGAGAGGAAGACGAGAGGCAGAGGAAGAGAATGGGGAAGTGAGGCCGACATGAAAACGACCATGTGGAGCTGCTTCGCCAGCGCAGGAGAACAAACTCCTCACCGCGGCTGTGATCATAACACAATGGAAAACACTTTTATATGCATGTGTGTGTACGTGAACGTTTTTTTTTGTTTCGTTTTACACTTGGTCGCAACCTGCGAATGAAAAGATGACAGTGTTATTCCCCATGGAAATGCAATGCACTGCTAATTATCACTGGAATTTTTCACGTAACCACTGATACATGATGTCAGCCTATGAGGAAGATACTGTTATACTGTATTAACACACGAGATTCTTTGAACACGTCTAATGTAAAATGACTGTTCAATGGAACTGCACTGCACTTTACATGCAGAATACTGATAGTGACGTAATTCCTGTAGCTTTATTTTTATTCTTTACCTTCGGCAAGAAGGTTGTGTTTTTACCTGTTTCTGTTCGTACTACTATTTCGAATTACCGGACCTTTTTCTTTTTCTTTTTCCCCCCAATTATTTGTCTACCATAAGAGCTTCAGATGTGTAGGATTGTTTGGCCTTGGCGAGGAAAAGCGCCTCTTGTGCCATTCTTGTTTGAACTTGATTCAGGACATTCTTTGACTCAAAAGAGTCCAGTGCACAGTCGGAGATGGAGTCAGAATTAGCTGCTGAGACTGGTGAGTTGTACTTCACCGGCACCTCTGCACAGCCCCTGATCCGTGGAGGGTCCAGATCTAAAAGTTACCGCAGCGATCGCTGCAATGGTTAATAAGTTAATAACTTTTCATCTGCTACATGAGAGGTTGACCTGAATGTAAAAAGTGACAGTGATGTTGTCTCAGGTGTTGTGTGTACACAGTGTACTGTTGTGTATCTACAGACATACAGCTGAGGCAAGTTTGCGGCATCTTCCTTCAACAGAAGGGAGTGAAAAGCAGAGAGAGAGAGAGAGAGAGAGAGAGAGAGAGGGGGAAGAAAGATGGATGGAGGTGCTTAAGAAAATGATGCATCATCACACTTTCACGCTGTTCCCCATCTCTGGGGGATGTTGAAGAGTGTGCATGTGTCTCATCAGTAAGTTCTTGCGTGCGCTTAAATGTGTACGTAGAAATGTGGATGTGTACCGATTGTGTTAATATTTTGTGTGTGTGTGTGTGTGTGTGTGTGAGCGTGCGCATGTAAAAATGCTGACACGATGCTCAGTAGTCGGGGGGGGTCGTCATTACTCGTCCCAGCCATCAGCGGGAGAGCCAATTTCCATTTAAAAGAGCCCCGCTCTCCTCTTTTCCTTCCTTCCTTTCACTTTCCCATTCCACTCCTCCACCTATGTTTCCTCCACAAAGTGTCATCTTTCTGATTCATCCTCTTCTTTCCCCGACCACCTCTCTTTCCCAACAATGCCCCGAAAGTATTCATTTTAATGAGTTCGTGCATGCTCTTTGTGCGATCCAAGAGACTTTGATCTTTTATTTTTTCTCCCAAAAAGTTGACGTGTAAAATGGAGGGTGGTGGAGTTTTGATGGAAGCACGACTTCATGCATCTACATGGAGGAGGGGTTTGTCTAATGTTTTCAGGTGAAACTTTACACATCAGTATGATTTCGTGATTCCCCCGTGTAGGAGCATTTTGTCTCTTCGAGACGAGTTGGGAAACATCATGAATACGATGCGCATGATTCGCCATCACAGTTTAAATGTCACAGCATAAATGCGAGATCTGCTCACAGCGCAGGAACCCACCGGTCGGCTCCGCGGGCAGCCGAGGAGACAGAAACACAATTCTGTCATAATAATCTTATAAAGTTTTTTAATGGGATAATTTTCTGAGAGAGTGAAATTACACTGTTTCTCATTCTGCAGGATTTTGCGGGAATCCTCCCACAAGACCCCAATTTCGTGTCCAGAGTGAGTCTAATTCTTCTGCTCCCTTTGAGGATCGAGTGAAAATGACAGTTTAATCCTGGTTGTTCAAAGTGAAGACACTGAAACCGTTCGATGAAAAGGAGCCAGGATGTGCTCTACCTTCTCCGCTCTCCGTCTTTATTTTTCTACTCTGCTCACGGTGGCAGCGGACTGAGCAAACGACTCGGGACGTCCACGTCCTCTTATCTGCTCGTGGAGGATCCTGAGGGGAATCCGAGGCCGGTTGGGATAAACCATTCAATCCCTGCAGCATGTCAGCTTCAGGGCCTGCTCCCCTCGCAGGGAGGTTTTCCGGCTTGATGTTCTTTAGTCACTTTACTCGAAGGTTGTTGCCACAGGTGAGGTCAAAAACGCAATATAACTTGAGATCGATTGGTAAAAATGACATGTCAACTTCCACTCTGTGACTGCAGCACCGCTCCCTCCCCTCAACAAAACCTGTCCTCCAGGTGTAAAAATCCATTTCCCCTTCTCTTCGTCGTCATGGTTGTTCATTGTCGCCTTGGCGATGAAGTGGCACCTCAACAAGGACCGAGGAATGTAATTATTCGCATGTAGGATTTTGTGGCTGCGGTGGTCCATCTTTGCAGTTGGGTACGGTTCTTTTTGGTGTAACCCTCCCAGGAGAAGCAAGACAATATTAACCAGAGACTGTGTCTCATTGAAACTCATTTTCATTCTGTGGAGACGTAGCGTGTCTCCTCCCGTTTGCCCCGTGTCCACGTTGACCCTCGTTCTTTGATGGTCAAGGCTTTTATCGTAAATCTCTCTGGTCCTTTCTGGGAACGGGTTGGTTTTGTCCCTTTTCCACATGAACGTGATGGTTTAATCGAGGGAGGAGACGTAGAGGGAAACCTTGGGTCCATAAACAAAACGAATGTCCCCACTTTAAAGACTTTAATGGCTCCGAGGCCAGGCAAGTCCGCGACGTGGCGAAGAGGAAAAAAGGGCATCCTGACCCGCGGATTCTTAAAGGACTGAGGGAAACGACTTTGTTATATTTGCGGTTGGCTGAGGACACAGAGGAGACAGGTACGGTGCTGCACCAGTGTGCAGGGGGGAAGTTCTGAAGTTAAGTGTCTTCCTCTCACCTACTTCAGGGCTGGTTCTGACATAGTTCAGTATCAGATGAATCTACAGCTGTTTCCACACATGAACTCTGGGTGGAGCACGCGGGAGGCAGGACGTGACGATAATTCAACTGTGGAAAGCAAAGGTTTTTCTCGGTACAGTCATCAACACGCCCACTCGCTTGCTATGGATTTTCCAAAGATTCCCATTACTTTTCACATGAGCTCACGCACAGACATTTTTTTGGGAAATTTGACTGGTCTGGGCCTCGCTGGAAAAGTTTCATAAAATAAAACGTCTCCAGCCAGACATTTGCGGACATTTGCCGTGTCACATACAGCCCCTTTGGCCACACTTCAGTGCATGTCTGACAGGAGCTCGTGTTGCAGGAGCGTCGGCAATATTGCGTCGCAGAGGGTTAAAAGAAAAACCATTCGCGTGTGAGATTATTACTTTGTACCGTCTGTTCTCTGGAGAATGAGAATTAAAAATTGTGCGAATGTTTCTGACCTCTTGCATCTTTGATTTTGGTTCCTATGAAGATGGAATTGAATGATTCCTTCTGTTGAAGGCTTTAAGAAAACAGGAGACAAACGAACAACAGAGGACATTTTGGCCTCAACTTCTGTTTGACGGTGAAGGCTTAGAGGTTCAGGTTAGAATTCAGTTTAGGTTTAGGGTTAGGGCATTGTGTCCATGATTGTCCTCACAACTATATAGAAAGACAATCGTGTCGGTGTGAGTGTGTCTACTGCAAGTGAAAGTGGAGTAAGAGGAGGATCTGGTGACTGTGATTTACGCTGGAGACTTCTGGATTCCTACTTCAAACTAGCACACAGCATCAGAGAAGAAAGACGGATGGAGAGAACAGAAGTAGCACGAGGGTGAACTGATAAGACGGATGGCAAGATGAGAGGGAAGAAAGGAAAGTGAGATAGAATCAACCCCACCACGAAGAAGAGGAAATAAAGAGAACAAAGTAAGGGTAAAAAAGAGACATAGGCGCAGGACATAGGCGCATGGGGCGAAAAGGAAACAATGGAAGTAATAAGGGAAAACCAGAGAGGGGATGAAAAGGGCAAGAGCATCAGCCAAGACGGCTTCAGTGAGAGATTGGAGAGGAAGCTGGAGAGGAGGAGGAGGTCAGAGGAAATGGGAAAAGGAAGTGCCCAGCCATTTATTTTTCTTTTCCCCTCTTTAATTCATCCTCTTCCTACTCTTATCAGAGATCAGGACCATTGGCTGCCACACACACACACACACACACACACACACACACACACACACACACACACACACACACACACACTGGAGATAGGAGCAGAGAATGCAACTCACCTCCTCAAAAAGAGAAAATGCCTGAGAGTCTGTGTTGATCTCAGACTCTCAACTTTCCACCAGCTTTATATATATATATATATATATATATATATATATAATGAAACCCAATTTGAGAAATGCCTCATTGATTTGCCATCTGTCTGCCATTCGCCACAGTTGAGTTCGGTCCTGCGCCTGAGTGTTACCATTTTTAATCTTTAAATGAAGACAATTTAAAAATGACATCATCTTTCTCATGCTGTTGAATTAATAATCAATAGAACAACACTAATTCTCAATGTAACACACTCAGGAGTTTTGCTGCGAGAGCCTGACTCGGTCTGATATGACAGGTAGCTTTGTGTGGCTAAAGCTGGATTTAAGATTAGTTATTACAGGGCTTATGACTTTTATGGCTCTTCGATACTTGGGGTTAGTGATTATGGATGTGAGGGTGGTTTCGCCGGGCGAAGCACGATTGCATGTGAAGTCAATGCAATGATGGGAGCTCCCATAAAAATGCATCTACGTGAGCTGAAAAGAAAATCTAAGTGTGCATCAGAAATGAGGGGAGGAAGAAAGACGCCGGAGGAAAATAACAGATGAAAAAGATCAGCAGCAGTCTGAGCTGTCAAACACACACACACACACACACATACATATGCATCACAACTTCCAGACGGACAATCATCACTGCAGCACTCCAATCTGGGGCTTATGGCCGAGCGGCCAGGTGGAAGCCTCTCCACCGAGTCTGATGAAACCATGAAGATCGTACTGAGCGTGATGGTTGGAGGACCCTGAGGGCGCTGTCACACCTCCCTCGTTTGGACAGGACGTCCTGACCTTTTCAGTTTAGCCGGAACCAAAAAAATGAACAGGTGTGAAAGGATCCTCGGACCACAAAACACTCACAGACAAAAAACATAGTTTGTTTGCAATTGATTTCTTAAATAGTTCTGAAGTAAAAGGTAGACGCAAGCCCACGTAGGTGACGACGACAGGACGTACGTGTGTCATGAAAAATCTCAGGATCACGCAGGATTTTTGTGTGCAGCTTCGCCCCTGATCCATGTCTGGACACAGTCCTGTCGACTTCATGGCGACAGGACTGTGTTTCTTCCCTGATAAGGTAAGGTATGTGCCTTTCAAAATGTCTAATCAATTGAATTTATTGACAGTGAATAAACCCCCCCCCCACACAACTAAAACACCTCTGTTGCTCTAATCGCTCTAATTATTCCCTGAGCGTTTGGAAACCTCGACTGCAGTCAGGGATTTATTAACTGCCCCGTCTGTCTGTTTTTAGTTTGGGGCTGTTTAGAGGTAAACCAGGATGCTGAGGTATGTGTGCAAGCACCTTACACTCACACGCACGCACGCACGCACACACACACACACACACACACACACACTGGCTCACCGCCATTCTCAAAACACAAAAGACGGATGTGATTATGCAGATTTCTTTTTCCATTAGAGTCGCAATCTGTCACTCGAGGCTTGTGTTAATCTGTGTATGGTAGGAGACATGTATTTGTGTACGCTGTGTGTGTGTGTGCCAGAGAGGGCGTACACAGAAATGCGTTAAGTTCTTCTTTTACAGTTCTGTAGCACAAACGGAAGGTTCATCGGATGCCTGATCAGCACAGGTGGCGCTCATATTTCTAACACACATTGTGAATATGTCAGAGGATTCATTGTATAACTTCTGTATAACTGTTGAATCATCTTAAATATGATAATTAGAAATAACTCATAGGGGTCATTATAACCGTTGACGTCAGACTGTCTATTCTTGCAGAGTGAAGTGGTTCAGCGACTATATGCTAATTTAAAACTGTTCTTACAGGAAAATGTTATTCATAGAATAGACAATGACTTTTTGCTAATGGAGTTTGGTACATGAGGCTGTCAGGCAGATTCTGTGCTGTTTTCATGGCACATGTCTTTTTCCCGGATCAAGAACAAATACATTCATTTAAGTTGATGGAAACTGACCAGAGAGTTTTTCCTCTGTTTTGGTTTGCTGAAAACCAAACCATGAATGTAGTATTTTGTCAAATCTTGGAAATGGCCAGTGTTTGACTTTCTTGCCTGCACATAATGAACTACAAATTAATCCGTCATCCACCGATGTACCGTAGGCCTCACCTTGAAATGTACATTTGAAAAAAAAAGAGGTTACTTTTACATGTGAACTCTTAAGAAGGAAAATCTCCACCTCCACAGGAAAACAGAGACACAGAACTTTTGTTTTCCATGGCTGTTTGTCGTCGGGCTCTGGCCCGTGAGATCGACCATATAAAACTTATTGTCACTGTCAACTGCCTGTTGTGATAATGGAAATTATACGTCACACCAAATAAAACAGATAACCATCCCATCGGGGGAAGAAACAAGGCTCAACAGCGGCCATCATACTCCGCCACTTATCTTCCCCTCTGTCTACTCACTCTATTATTAGTTTTTCTAGTGTGTATGTTCATGTGTACGAGTTTCTCTGTGGCCAGTGGGAAGGTGGAAGATGAAGAGATGAGATAGGAGATTGACTGTAAGAGTTTGAAAAGTTTTAAATTGCTTTCGACAAGCAGAAAAAAAAAAAGTGAGAATACAGCGTCTGGTTTTTGGCATTCTCCCCTCATTGGCTTCCTCTGTGTGATTATCCCAAAGCCAGGATGTAACTCACATGTTTTCAAATGCTGCCACAATAAAAATAGCGTGTTGAGAGGATTGAAGTGATTGCCCCAGTAAAGCAGCGAATTGCCATATGTGTAGGTTGGAAGGGTGGCATCAGGATGGGCAGGGCTTGTCAGCGCTCCAACACCTCGCTACAAGGGAAACCAAGGGGAGGAGAGGTTTCACGTGGTCCTGGAAGAGATACAAGCAGGGGTGGAGGGGGCATGTGCCAGCAGGATGGCGGCGATGCAGCAACAACAACACGCACAGACTCGATACCAGCACGTCGTTGACTCCGAGATGTCTCGGTCAGAGCTCTGGTATGCTGAACCATCAGTTCACCTTGTCGCCTCTCGCCCGGAAACACCAGTCTGCCCAGGTGACGGCAGAGTCGGACCATGGAGCGCATCCTGAGTTGCTGTGTGAAGGCCGACGGGAGGGGATGCTCCCAGGGGCAACGTCAGCAGGTGCCATGAACACCGGGGGGTTTTCAGCAGCGACACAACTACACTCGGTGAGGAAGAAAACTGCCTTTGTGCTGAAGATTATCAAGAGGGGCTGGAAGCTGAAGGTTGACATGGGAAAGAAGTTGAGGTTCTCACGTACCATCAGGCAAGACGTGGTCCTGATGCCAATGATGGTGTAGAGAAGGCCTCTGTGGGAAAGGTGAGAACCAAGAACCAGTGTTGAAGATAGCAATGCGCAGTGTGTGGCTGGCTGCAGGAGTTTTGCCAGCCCTTTAGCTTTTGCATGGCCTTCAAGCTCTTCGGCAGCCCAGGACTCCATGGGAAGAGAACCGTCGGGACACTAATGGATGCCCTACGATCCCCTCATTGCACACAGGTTGGGACCAAATCAACAAAAGAGCCGAAACACCAAAAACCTGCAGGCCACATGTGTGGCAGTGCATTGTAAGATGTGTAAAAGAACATGCTTTATGTTCAGTTGGAACAAATGGAGGGAAACTCTAACTCCAAACGTATCACCAAATCTTTCCTTTTCACTCACTTATTTCTTGCTTTATATTGGATTAGATATACAAACACCTTTACAACTCAGAGTGTGTGTGAGTGTCTGTGTGTGTGTGTGTTGAGTGTGGAGACGATGGCTAATTTGAACAGACAGATTACAGTTTTTTCTACCAAAAGAATTTTTTTTTTTTGGTGTGTGTGTGTGTGCGTGTCTCTGACATTCCCACAGTAGCCTGCCGACACAAGCCCGCCTTTAATTCAACAACCACTAGCCCTATTAAATATCCCCTCATCTGTGGCCGTGGCATTTACTTCTCCCCTTCCATCCCTCCTTTCATCGCCGCTGCCAAATAATGCTCACAGGGATGACTGCTCTTTCATCAGTGGAGAAGTGTGAGTGTGTGTGTACGTCTTTTCGCCATAATCTTGTGCTGAAAGTCCTAATTTGAAAAATGCACTCACAAAAAAATATCCTAAACAGACTTCAAAGACGGGATTATGGCTGAGAGCCTAGAGAGGGAGTTAATGTCACCCTGTACACTGATGACAGCCCCGTCTGCTCGGCGAGCGTGTGTCAATGTGTGTGTGGCGTGCTGATATGTGACATGCACATACACCAAGGGTAAAATCATATGCAGCAAGTATTCAGATCCCTTTACTGTCTGCAAACTTTAATACCTCCGCCAAGGAGGTAAGGTTTTCGCCGCTGTCCCGTTTGTTGGTCGGTTGATTGCTTGTTAGTTTTATCTGCCGACTGACGGAAAAAAAACTATTTCCACCAAACTTGGTTTGGATGGGAGATGCTTCAAAAGGGGACCGATTCAATTTTGGCACAGATCTGGACAAGGGGGAGGGTTTTACATTTTCATAAATTTCCGAGGGAATAATGAATTGGTCTCGATGATAAAAATCTGGCATATTTAGGGAACTGATATCTATGAGTACTCTATGTACAAGTTGGTGCAGCTTGATCGAATGTAAGATAAACCATTCCAGGTGGTAGCCCACTGCTCCGACCACAAAGGTAACGGGAAAGGTGACGTAAGGAGCGTAGGCCCGCGTCGCAACCCACATCAGAGGCCAGAACTGTTGGGCCTTGGGGGTGAGGTGAGCACACTACTGATTCCCATTCGAGTTGTGTTGTACGTTTAATTGCAAATAGAAGATCAATCTACTGCACAAACCCGTTATGCAAAAGTGAAAACATGCTTTTGGATAATTTTGCAAATTTATAATACACTAAAGAGTAACATTTATGGTCCATTCTGTGGTCCTTGAGATGTGTCTAGAACTTGATTGGATTGTGTATGTGAGGTCCCTCAACTCCCACTGCACTTCAGGATACAGTCCAAGCCATGAAGTCCGGGGAACTCTCTGTACACCTCTGTACACAACAACTTGTGAGGCACAGATCAGGTCAAGAGCATTAACGCAACCTCTAAAGCTGTGAGTCAATGCTGAAATCAATGATTGTGAAATGCAATAGGTTTGGAGCCACGGGGGTCTCCGGGGGGGAGCAAGAAGAGCCTTGGTCAGCGAGGCGACAGAGATCCGGAACGCTCCAGCTCTTGACGAGATTACGTCCTGGCCACCTTCCATCACTCAGGCATTCATGGTGGAGTGGCTAGGCGGACGCCACTGTGAGTAAAAGGCGTATGCCAGTATTTGAAGGACTCTGGGAGCATGAGGAAAAACGATTCATTAATCTGATGACCCTTTGTAAAGAACCGCGAACGCTGTATCGCAAACATCGTCCCCATGCATCTCTATCATGCCACGTAGGTGCCTCTCAGCAGCTGTTTTGGATTTAATAGTTTTGTCACTATGAGCGTATTCAGTGTAGCTGGAGTAAGAAAAAAGTGACGTGGTCTGAATACTCCTTGTGCACGAAAATTGTCTCGATGTGAGAAAATGTAGTCTGTAAGTCATGGGGATGTCTGCTATGCGTAGCCTGCTCTCTTGCGTTGAGACGATATCCGCAACCCTTTTACTGGACATCATGAAGCATGTAATTAAACTTGCCATCATCCCTGTTTTTAACTTTGCCTCTTGGCACGAAGAAAAGCCCCACTCCACAGCATGCTGCCAAGTCCTGCCACAGCAACTTTGTACTTCCTACATGTATTCATATCGAAATTGAGAACTACGGGGGAAAACTTCTGCTCTTCTCTCCTTCTTTGTCTCTTTTTGACCCTTTGGACTGTGTGACTTTAAATCCTCTGAATCTGAACACCCATCGCCAGCGTGGCAGAGCTGCTGCTGCACTTCGATCTGAAGAAATTATTTAGACAAGAACCGTACTAATGTTGAGAGTTCCAAGATGTTCCCTGAATCATTTATTTTCTTGATGCAAAATAAAGTGATTTAGCTCTTTCCGTCTTGTTTTAAGATTCTGACCTTGTCACGGCAGATTCCATCACACATTGATGTGAAACTACAGCCGTGTGTTGCCACTTGTTTCTTCTCCAGATTGTGGAGACGGAAAATGAGCCAAACAACTTTGCCATTTTTTTTTGTTGCCCCCAAGGTTTACTGGCCGCTGCCAGGTTCCTCATTTACTGCGGTTCATCACCAGCTCGGTAGCACCACATCCTGTGGGGCGAGAAATGGCGGCACGCCAAAGAATCCCAGCACACCAACCACCTCATGACCTAATGATGGACAACACAGGTTTGCGCATTGGTTCCAGGTGGAGCTGCAACGCTGCGCGAGTCCCGTCTTTCCTCACACGTACTCCGTCCCTCTCTGGTCAAAATTGACAACACGAGTGCTGTTTATGTTCTTGTAAATCTGTGCACACACTCGTCCTTGCATCACTCTGGGCCCTGTTAAGGCTGCCGTGACTTCTGACGTGCTAAAAGCCGCGTTGGCCGTGTCACACTGCTCTTAGTAAATTGCCGTTGATCACACCGGGCTGAACTTGACAGGCCGATTCCTCGGGGAGGGCGAAAGGGAGGGTGGGCGGAGGGGGAGCGGGAGAGGAAAGGAAGAGAGAGGGGAAAAAACGAGTGCGAGAGAGACAAAGCGATAGAAGAGAGAAAATGATAAAGAGAGCTGAAACGGGGGAAACTGAGGTATGGAGATTACAGCAAGTACCACACACTGAAGCAACGACATGCAAATAATCACATCTGCGTTTCTATGAGCATAAATAGACGGCACAGAGCTTGCACTTCAAGCTCCATCAACAGCCACGTTGCACACTGACACACACATACTGTACAAACTCAAGCAATCACACACACACACACACACACACACACAAATAATAGCATTTGCATCTCCTCATGTTTAAACATTTCGCTGTCAGACCTGCCAGAAATCGTTGCGCACAAACCACCCAACGCGCAGGTGTGAATGAGGCTCACCTTGCCAGCCAGGTTTGCAGACGGGCTTGACGTCGATGCGGACGGGGACGCTTTGCAGCGCCCTCTTCTGGCCGCAGTCCCAGGCGGTTACCTGGATCTCATACTGCTGCTGGCGGTCGAAGCTCAGCTTCTCCGTGTTCCGGATGTTACCTGATGGGGGAGAAGAGAGTCGCACACAGGGTCTAATTCAACTCAAAAAAAAACCTTTTTTTCCCTTTAAAAAGAAAGAAAAGAAAACTCATTATAATGATTTGTTAAGTAAATTCAGCTCCTCCATTGTGTCCCGTAATGACAACAATTTGCGCGGAGCAGGTGAGAGTCACAAATTGCAGCGTTTAAAGGTTTGCGGTTTTTCAAAAGCTTAAAACGACCAAAAAAACGATGAACAAAATGTCCTCACACTCCGTCACTCCAACCGAACAATGTTCCTATTGTTCGGTTGGAGTGAAAAAGTAGTTAAACTGTTGTTGGTGAGGCCGACTCTCTCCAAACCAATCATGCTGTACTTTTAGTCTCTGTATTACAGTATTACATTTTTTGTTTTATTTCCTGTGCACCAACATTCATGACTTCACAGATTTTAACTGTGTCACGATTGGAAGACAGAGGTTTACTTTAGGATGGTGTGTCTTTGTGAACACTGCTAGTGCCCTACTCTTTAAAATGTCAACAAGAGTTATGTCCACGACTGAGACCCACAGACCGAACACCATGGGCAAGTTTCGTGGACCCCCATCCCGTGTGGCCATGATTTGGCTTCTTCTTGCCACTTCTTCCTTTTCCCTTGAATGAAATTTTAGCTCTGGCGCTTGACACATTGGAGAACAACGGGACTTCCAGAGATCATTACAAGCATAGCTGGAGCGCTGGAAACGGTAAATTTCTGCACATGGCGACTACGTCGAAGGGAACGGCGGCTCAGAACTTTTGGATCACACCTAGTAAATGGGTTGGGATTGCTGAAAAAAAAACCTTGGGGTTCATGCATTTATTTTCATAATTTTATGGATGGTATAGCTGATGCTAAATAATGTTGTGTTAACTGCTAAAGTGCACATATGATTCTTCTTCTGGTCACTGTCTTTTGGACTCTATAGTCAGAGAAAAGCAGACACTGATTTGCAAGTAAACCAGGAAATAAAAACCAACAAAGACTGTGTGTCTTAAATCTCATTTGGCTTTTATCTAGTTACAAGAAAATTTGAATTTCAAATATAAGTTGGGCCT
This sequence comes from Scophthalmus maximus, assembly GCF_022379125.1. Taxonomy (NCBI): domain Eukaryota; kingdom Metazoa; phylum Chordata; class Actinopteri; order Pleuronectiformes; family Scophthalmidae; genus Scophthalmus; species Scophthalmus maximus. The sequence goes on from NC_061525.1 coordinate 19,778,365, forward strand.
GAGACCAAGCTGCTGCGTATAATGCTCCTTGTGTCAGTGTTTTGGAAAAATACAATGATAATTACTATTTTAAAACTTATTTTAATGGCAAGTGATCTAATAAGATCCAATTGACCCACCAATCCCGTAACATGATTAAAACATGACGTCTGTGCAACTCTGTCCGACAGAAAATGCAAATTGATGTTGGAATATGTTGTCAGAAATATTCTTAAACCAAAAATACTCAGTACTCAGACTGCAGTCTCTGCTTGACAGATCATTAAGTGTAGCTTACATCACATAATCAACAACTGCAATAAATACATGAATGACAGTATAATTTCATTGGCATCACTAGAATGCCCAGTAGAATTGGAACTTCAGGCAAAAGGAATCATTCAAAGGTTGAAGATTGTTCAGCCAAGTGGAAAAAAAAGATTACCCACGGTATCAATATGCAGATTGTGTTTAATGCTAAATGATCAAATGTACTCGACAAGTCAACTTCGTACTTTGTAAAATAATAGTTGCTGAAATCAATTTGTCCTTCACTTTGGAGTTACTTTTTAAAAAAGTTTCTCTCCTCAGCTCTGAATCAATTTAAGACACACGCAACTTTGATGGGAACTTTCAGCAGCACTCGAGCCAGGCTCAGACTACAGGAGTCAACCCCCCCAAGAATAAGAGCAGAAGTCTGCTCTGGAACCTCGGTCGGGGACCAATGTTCGACCCACATTATCTGGTAGTGTGAGGCGTTTACAGAACCGTTCTTGAACCCTATGAAATGCCCGCCGAATCATCGGGGTCCAGATTGAAATTAGGATGACTGCGTCAGTTCTTTTCAATATTATAGACCCTTTGAATATTATAGACCCTATAAAATGGCAACCGCGGGTAATGGCGACTCTATGAGTGCTGAGTTGGAGGAAAGGCTTGTCGATTTGTGGCAAGAACACAAGTTTTTCTCATTCAGACTCGTTTCTTCTGCTTCCGCATTATAACAATAAAGCAAGTTGTCGCACTACGCCAGTCTCCCATGTGTTTGTATTGAGAGCCGTGAAGTGAGGTGGTGCGTCGCTCCCTCTGGAGCGATAACCTTAATAATATCCTACAATGTGTCATGTGCGTTTATTTTCTAATCTTGTTGCGTGTGCATGTTTGGAACTAGAGAGAAGAGTATCTGCGAAGATACTCCTCGAGTACGTGATGCAACATGATATAAAAATCAGTCTGAGAACTTCTGCAGGTAGCATGAATTCATGAATACAACTCTGTCATGGCCTATGGGGACCTTCAATCAAAATAAATGTGCATGTTATTTTATTAGTTACATCTGAATTTTCATACTATAACAAGTCAAAATGTGCTCTGGTAAAAAATCTCTTCATTAATCTGTGTTGTGTTTCAAATATTTTGTGTGTTTTTGTGGGGGTTTGGAATTTGGATTTTTGGAAAAAAGGCCATGAGAACTGTCTTCATACACGCTGATGTACCGTGGAACGAGTGCTTCAGAAACGTCTTATAAAATGCATGCGGTGCAATGTTTTCGGGAAAACATTTCATTCCGTTGCAAATGTAAAACCCGAATCTGAGACTCTCAGTCATCAGGGACTTTATGGAATCATAAAATGGCCGTGTGAGCTTTAACGGCTAAACGGCTTTGTTTTTTATCGTAGTCATAAGCACTGTTAAACATATTCATTGCTACGCTCAGCTTTCACATTCATTCTTAATGGGGCTGTACTTCAGTGTGATGACTGGGGATAAGATACAGTACTTGTCAACCGTTTACTGACTTAAAGTTCAGTGTGTGTGTGTGTGTGTGTGTCATGGAGCCTTGTGCATTTAGGACTTACTGGAAAAGACGACAGTGATTGTGTATTGCCGTCTGTGTTGCTCGAGTGTGTTTGCTTACATGAGTAATGGGTATTTAATTTTAATTAGATTTAATTTCAATTTTAAGCCATCGTTATATATCACTGTCAAATTAACTGTGATGCCTTAATATAATCACTGTAACAAATGACATCATGGTTGAGATGACAGGTAGCCTCCATCTCTCACAAGTGCTTTGATTACTGCTAATGTTTTCTCAAAATGAAGACCGTGTTTCCATTAAACCCCCGTTGCTTCCTGATGCACAAAAAAAAAAGGATGGTAGTACTTGTCCTCCTCTCACCTCCATGTTGTTGAAAGTACTAAATGCTGCATGTTAATAATGCTTCTGCCTCCTCCATTAACTGTTTGCAGGTAACATTGTAGGTAGCGTAGTCGATTTTTTGTTTTGTCTGTAATATTTGCTGCGTTCAAGATATATTTGGTCTGACTTCATCATACGTGAATGTGAACAGGGGTTGAGTGTAAAAAGCGAGATACGTCAAGTCGGACGACTTCAACTTCCTGTGGTGCGTCAGTGAGCCGACCGCAACGGCCAATTTCGCAGAGTTGGTCTTATTTGTTGCAGAAGGAATGGATAAGTTGGAAATCCCTGTGTTAAAAAAAAGAAATCTTTTCATTTCATTGAGATCCATAGACCTGAGAATACTTAAAAAAAATATCATATTGCCAGTACGGTGAAAAGAAATCTAAAAGTTAAAAATAAAACCTACGAGGGCAATACTTATTTTTCATAACAAAAGAAATCCTGAAATAAACTGAAATAAAGTTTTTACAGCTTTCTTGCTTACAATTAAAACTGTAGTGTAAAGCGGTCATGTGTGAAAAAATTACAAACTGCCAGAAAGAGATCAAACACGCAACATCCTCTTTGGAGAGACACAAACAGAGCAGCTATGGCATCTGAACTTCACAGACTAAAAACATAAAGACCTGCAAGCGTGAAGGAGTTTCAGCATCTCGGGGTCTTGTTCATGAATGAAGGGAAAATGGAGCGGGAGATTGATAAGCAGATCGGGGCGGCGTCAGCAGAATTGCAGGCGCTGTACCGGTCTGTTGTGGTGGACAGGGAGCTGAGCCGTATGGCAAAGCTTTCTACCTCTCGACCCTCACCTATATCTATGAGCTCTCTCCGAAAGAACGAGACTGCGAACAAAAGCGGCCTAAAGGAGCCTCCTCCGTAGAGTGTGTGGGCTCGGCCTTAGGGATAAGGTGAGGAGTTTGGACATCCGGAGGGAGATCGGAGGAGAGCCTCTCCTACTTTGTGTCATAAGGGGTCAGTTGAGGTGGTCCGGGCATCTCGTCAGGATGCCGCCTGGGCGCCTTCCTTTGGAGGTTTACCGGGTACGGCCAAGGGAGACCTGGAGGTAGAGCCAGAACTCGCTGGAGGGACTGCATATCCCATTAGACAGGGAGCACCTTGGGGTCCCACAGGAGCTGGAAAGCGTGGCTGGGGAGAGGGATGTCTGGAACACCCTGCTTAGCCAGCTTCCTCTGCGACCTGATTCCAGATAAGCGGCAGGGAATGGATGGATAGATGGGACGTGAAGCGTGTCAGTGAAGCCTCAAACCATTCACAGCAAACTTCTGTTATTACAGGGTTGGTTCCCCAGTGGTTCTCGTGATGTTTTAATGTCACGTGACATGATGATGTGACAAGGGGTCCGACTTTGCTGCTGAACCAGTCAAGTCCACAAAATTCCTCATGCTATCACAATATAACCTGCAAAATCGATGATGATGAGTTTATACTGTATAAACTAATGTATCCAAATAATCTCGGCTGTGATTTTATCGTCTTAAAAACTGCACCCACAAATAACCCACGTGTCGCTACAGTAACAATCAGCCTCCAGACCACGTCCCTCGTCTGAGAGCCTCCTGCCTCGTCCAGAACCGCGACTCGTGTACCAAGGCGGCCTCTTGCAGGAATGGACCTCCTCTAGTCTTAATGCGTCGGTTAATATTTGATGAATCTTCCACTAAAAATGGATGACAATTCTTTATGAGCAGCCAGACGTGGTAAGGGACGGGGTGGCCTGACTGACTGACAGCAGTGGGAAGAGCCTTGAAAAGAAACTATCAGGCAACATTGGCTAAGAATTGAAACACAGATTGAGTCGTTGGACTTGTTGAGGTTGTATTGTGGGGAGAGAGGTGCAGAGGAAGCTGAATGTTGATAATGGGATAAATTTGAATATGAGTGTGTCAATGGGACGTTTAAATTTGATTCATATGAGGATGTCATTGTTCGTCCTCCTCGTCATCATCCATTCTCTGTCTCCCTCTCGGCTTGTTTAGAATTCTTTCCCCACTTTGTTCTCCCCTTCCCAACCTTCCCGTTCCCTCTCAATGCACATCATTGTCTCGCTGTTTCGCAGCCTCATCTCATTTCACTGTTTACCGCCTCATCTTCTCTCTCTCTCTTTTTTTTAAAAGCACACACACACACACACACACACACACACACACACACACACACACACACACACGAGTACGCACAAACACTTAGACACTCACACCTTTCTGCATGACGAAGGTTCCTATTCCCGCTCCTTCAATTACTACATCAACTTATCCGTGTCAGCACGCTGTGCGTGCTGCGACTGCTGGCGAGGGCGGCCAGCTAGTAAATGACTACTTTCCCCTTCAACGTACTCTCTCTGTTTGCCCTTCTATCAGAGGAACATAAACACAGGAATGCAAACCATCTCTGCACCTGTCTTTATGAGCTCCCTCCATCATCACTTTATAATTACTGTCCTGGTTTACCAGAGAATGTCTTACCTGATGCTGTTACATCTCTTTGCTTAAAGGACAATGCCGGTGTCATTCTTTACTTTTTCGTGTAAATAATAATCAGTTTGTCTTGTTAGTTTGCTTTCCGACTTCGCTTCCCTCTCTGTGTGGCGCCCCTCCCCCTGTAGTTTCTGCTCTACATGAGATACTTTTTAAGGGGTCAAAATTTTTTCTGTATTAAATAAAAAAGTTTGAGAAATAACACAGGTGGACAATGCAGGTTTTAGTAAATGTTAATCAAAATAAATTAAAGTGCCCTTGATCATGTAAAATGAAGGAATATGACCTCCAGTGAAAAGTTGAGTATTTCAATAGTGGTTTTATAACTCATGTTAGCAGCATTGTTAATCAGTTGGTAGGTTCATCATCATCAGCTACTAGTCCATGAATTGCCCTGTCATTTTGAGCAGACATTCATGGTCCCCAGAGGATTTATACCACTGATGATCGTCTGACCTTTGCTTTAGCGCCACCATGTGGTTGACAATCATAGTTTTAATTAAAATGTCCACTATTTTATTTGTTGCTCTTCAGGATGAACTGTCATAACTTTGGCTTTTCAATCGAGCGGCATCATCAGTTCAACATTTGAAATTGTCCATATCTGCACTCATTACCAAAGATCTGCAAATGAATATTGCCGAAAGCCTTATGCTCATAATTAGCAAATGTTAAAATGCTAACATACTACACTTAGACGGTAAACATGGAACACCTTTTAGCACCAGCACTGTCCCTGGAAGCATGTTAGCATTTAGCTCAAAGCACTGCTGTGCCTAAGAAGCGCCTCACAGATCCATTAGCATCGCTATAGAGTTTTGTCCTTGATGTCCACACATTCAATGCAAATACCAAAATCCAAAAGTACAACCCAATACTAGTACTTTTTTTGTCGCTCGTACTTGTCACTCAACCCCAGGACCTCAGGCTACTACGGAAAAAAGGTTTATCTTGATAAATGAGACACAAATGAATAGTTTTGCAGTCAAAAGTATTGAAAGAGAGACTCAGTAACAGCTCGGCACTCTAGTTTTATCTAAGACTAAACAGCTGCGCATTAAAATGCATTTGGTCCGTCATGGAACTTTTATGGTAGTAAAGTGGTGCATGTGGAAAAGAGTCCTATAAACTGCAGTGTGTGTGTGTGTTCGTGGTAAGGACAGTGCAGCAGTGGGGTTTACGGAGGTTCTCAGTTTTTGGACAACAGAGTCACAGAGGACTCAGATAAATCAGGCTTTGGATACACAGACAATAATTGTTAGTAGGATCAAGTCATTGTTGATTTTGTTCTTTTTGTTGAATAATTAAACAATGAGAAACATGTAGAATATCACCAGGCTTATCCTCTTTTTTCCCATTTTCTCCATGGTCCTCTCAGAGCACTTACTCACACTCTTACGTTCAGCACCTGTCCTCCCTCCATCTTCTTCCTCTCTCCCTTAGGTACTCTCGAGTTCAAGAGCTCTCCAAGCCTTTCCCTCAGCGGTCAATAGCTAAGCGAGACCCCTTCAAATGGAGAGAGAAGAGAGCACTCTCTGGCTGCAGCCTCACTCCCTGTATCATTTACGGTGCAGTTTTGCCCTGACCTCATCCAGTCAGCCCTTTTTATCGCAACACCTCAGCAGTTGGCGACGCTCGGCGGTTGGCAACCAAAAGATGTAAACAGTGATGTCTCTTACATTTTTTGTATCCTAAGCAAAAAACAAGTGTATGTGGATTGTTTTTTTAAGTCTCAGAAGGGGCACTGGTCTGCACATTGTGATTTGAAAAGCTTAACCGTGGTAAGACGTAAGAGTTAAAGTGTTCAAGAACATTGAAGTTGTATCAGCTAAAATATCTGATCTTGGAACATCTATGATTGTTTGTGTGTGTAATAATAACACTTTATTTTCCAAAAACTAAAGTACAAACTGCAAGTGGCAATGCAGCAAAATCTAATACATTTGAGGGTGTATTTTCCAGTGGACACTTCACTGTGTTTAAGTGCACACAGACTTCTGTGATCTGATTTCTGGAGACTGATGGTTCACTGGGCAACAATTGACTTTGTCCTTGGGAAGAGCAAAGTACACATTTGACCCGGGGGACACATCTGTCGGAGTATTAAGTTTAGCCACCAGAGTGTATGTAACTATGTGTATGTGCAGTGAGTGTGTCTCTCATGTGGCTCTAAAAGAGAATGTGTGCAGATAGTTGAGAGTTTTAGATCATGACTGTCACTGTGTTAAAACAGAAATATATCTTTGCTCCTCCACATAATATGGAGAGCAGAGAGGGAGCAAAAAAAAAATGTCAGACTTGATTTAGAAGATGAAGTAAAACTGTTTAAAAGATGCAGGTTGAGGGACAGTGGGTTTACCAAAAAAATGTAGCTGACAACACTTCATGATAAAACTTGCAACGCAATGATTGTCATAGACTGTTAATACGTGGAATTACTTTGAGGCAAATACCAACATATCTGTGCATGCTGTGCACACATTTTCCCTCCTCTTCCACTCACCATTGCGATCTATCGCGAAGGGTGTAGCGCTTGTGGTGATCTGGTAGTTGCATATCTGGCTGTACTGTGGGGAGCAGTCCTGGTCAGTGGCCTCCACCTGCAGGATGCTGTCGTAAATCTTGCCCTCCGTCACCGCGGCGTGGTACTGCGGCTCCCGGAACACTGGCGCAAACTCGTTCACGTCGTTGACCTGGATGTGCACCACCGCCCTGCAGACAAGAGGGGGCAACAGAGAAAGTGGGGATCAATGTAGGATAGTGCATCATCTGCATAGAATGTAACCGATTGTCTGAAGCTTTCCAAATTCGGAAAAAAATAACGGTAATTATGTTATCAGTGTTATCTCACCCTGGGCTTGAGCCTTGAGTTAAAGGTTTCATTTAAATATACAAAGTGTTAAATACTGGGGATGAAAAAAATCTGGATATTTTCCTGATGCTTCAATGTTGAACATTCATTGTTTTACGTTTTCTAGTTCTCCAACTTTATGGAATTGAATATTAAATCACTAAAATATGCCTTTTAAGACATTTAAAAAATATCCAATAAGCCTCCACCACTGGCTGTGCACAAATTGAATTATGAATGCATAGACCCAAAATCAGTAATCTTGCTGTCGCTATTTCTTTGTCTGGCAGAAAAAAATGAAATCGAATGAAGGTTTGCTGTTTTTTTATTTTCCATATACCACTTTGCTGCCACAGCTAAACAAAATGGAAGAGAGAGAGGGAGAGAGAGAAAGAACAAAGTGGTTTTAGAAATGGGAAAAGGTTATGCTTGTATTCGTGGTTCTGTTCATTGTTCCTAATCACGGCAAAGCCCTGCCTCGAAGGGCTCACAAGGCTATATGTCTTTGAAGTCCACAAACGGGAGCATTAACCATCTCCGTTAATACTCCTGAACATAAGAGCCGGGCGCAGCGGCCAGAAGGAGCGAGGTGTCTAATAACCGCCGCCTCTCAAATAATGGTTTGGATCATTAAGAGCAGAGTTCACCACCAGTGATGAATTGGTTTGGTAACCAATAGTCACAATGTGCTTCATGTAATACACTATCTGACCTGACCCCCATGGATTGCTTTGATTGTGTTGCTATGGCAAAAAATAATCCAGAGGACCCCTCGCTCTGCGCACCGTACACAGTTCTCCTTGTGCACCAAACTGCACTAATGAATCATTCCATAAGCAACCTATCAGCCTTGATTCATGTTCTGTCACACATCGTGAAAACAGGGGGCCTACGTGCATCAATTAAAAAAAATGTCTTTATCGATACGGCCAGAAGGCGAGAGACGAGGGCGTAATCAATGCTTCGATTCATTGACTGACAACTGGTGATGGATGACTGTGGGCCAGAACAATGCAGCTCTAAGCCTCGGCATCGCAGCGCCAATGTAATGCCCCTGCTTCAAGAGACAAAGGGGCAGAGATGAGTGCGCGGCTTATAGGATTAGCCGGCGGGCTACAGTAATAACGGTGAAATTATGCACCAACGAGAAGCCGCGCGTATCTCTTCAACATGTGGTCAGCCGGAGATGGGGACCGGACGACAAAGAAGGGAGACAGTGGGGAGGCTGAGAGCGGGCAGAAGTGATTTCCACACTGCCCTTATCTGTGCCTGTCACAAGTACACAAACACCGGACCATTTGTTTATCAGCCTCTGTACACAAGCATGTGCACAGTTAAACGGTTTAATAGAAAACTGAAATGCATAAACAACTGGTGGAAAAAAGAGGGGGAAAAGGACAAAGACGTGGGAGACAGGAAGTGGTGGCAGTAATTCAGTACATTAACTGAAGTACTTAGAAAACAAGGGTAAGGACAAATATGAATAATAGATGTGTATCTGTTAAAGGGGTACATTTTTGGAATAAATATGATGAGGAACTAAAAACATGTAGCTCACTTTTCAAGTAAAAAAAACCAAAAACTGAAATGTAATTAATATTACGTTTGAAATAATATTTTTTTCTTTCTGTTTCTGCTTTTGACTGATTGGCTTGTATCAGAATTTATAGAGTTGCATGTATTTGTATTTTTTTTCTCTTATCTTATTGCTTTGTTTGATTTGTATCAAATTTCTTAAATAAAATGTTCATGTCTACCAAAAAGAAGAGAATGAACAAACAAAAAATAGTTTACTCGGGTAAAATTTGAGCATTACTGGAATATTTCTAATCTGTTACATTTTGGGTTATTATCGCGCAGTTTATTTGACAGCTCTAGTTCGCGGTGACTTTACAGATTTGAGATTTGAGATTTGAATCATTTGATCAGGGTGTAAAATAGGATGTATTATTAAAAACTAAGTCAACCCAAAAGATGCCAAATGTAATTAAAAATGAGCTCCGGCCGGCCCCTCCCTCATTCACCATGTAGTTTCAGCAACAATGGAAACTTTATGAGATGGAACAAATAAGATTTGCTCCAAAGCTCCTGAACCCAAATTTATGGAGGTTGAGTCGCGTTAATGTAATGTGGTTAATAACTCAACCCTGAGCTTACAAGCACTTTCTCTTCTTCCTTTCCTCATCACATCAAGTATATACAGACACATTTCATCATCATTCAATGCAATATTCTTGGATGTATTAACAACTGAAGTTATAATCTATGAGAGCATCTATGCACAGAGCCCCAAACCTGACGTGGTAAAAGTCAACAATATAACTGAATGCACATTCATGGATAAATATTCTTGGTTATATAATTAAATTGGAATGTAAAATTATAAAGCTTTACATAGTTTCCTTGGACCTTCAAAACAACTGAAAAAATGTACTTTCATTTTTAAAAATCTTTAAAGGCATACATTTGAATCATTTCTAATATTTCCCATTTTCCCTATGAAATATTTGCTTTTAAGCGCTGCATATTTTTTGTTAAAAATCGCCAAGTCGCTTGGTCATTTGTGATTTTACAGACAACAACCGCACATCTGTCATCGCGCCACGATTCAGCTGTGACATCCGGTCTTGTACGGAAACATCGCGTGTGAAAATCTCCGAGCTGCTCCGACGTCGGCATGGAAACCGGCGCGATCGCAAACGGACCGTTATTCATCGTTAGAAGCTGCTTGAGGAAACTAGGTTTTCGGGAGCTTTAATGGATCTGCAAACTTTGTTCCGGCACGAGACGCGGGGAACAGAATGCACAAAACAAAAACGCGTATGACAGCGATGAATCATTCAGGATCAGGATTGGTGGGATGTTAACGGCGGTGCTAACAGCAGACGAAGGCGGCGATGGGAAGAACTGACGGATGACGGCAGCGCCGGTGTGTGCAGTAAATCCCTCGGCCGGCCTTGTTTTGTCATATTAATGACACTCTCGCATAAACATTACCCCCTGGTCTGGTCCCCGATCCCCGGTGGTGAGGCTGCAAACATATGTTCCGTTCCACTGAGGCTTGTACGGATAGGACTGCAGTGTGTGTGTGTGTGTGTGTGTGTGAGAGATTATGTATTCATGTGCACAGATGCGTGATACATGAATAAATAATTGTTGAATATGTCTCATTGTGAGTGTGCATGTGCGAGTGTGTGTGTGTGTCTCTCTGCTGATGGCCCACATCTGGATGAAACAGACGTCTGGCTCTCTAGGGCGAGTGCGTGTGTGTGTGCGTGTGCGTGTGTGTACGTGTCTATTCATGTTGCTGGGAGACTGCCAAGTGGAGTCCGTGCGGGTCGTTCCCCGTGACAGACCTCAGCTCAAAGGCAGAGGGTCCGCAAGCGAGTCAGGGTGACGCAGAAACACAGCAGGGGGCAGCGGGGGGTTAAGTGACCCCCCACGTGGGGTAAGAATGATCACAACACGCACTGAACAGAGTGGACAGGAAAAAGAGCCACATGGGGATGGATATGTGGAGGGGGGGGGTGGGGGGGGGGGGGTCAAAGGTTGAACAAACAACATTGAGTCAACGAGGAAATCAAATGAAAAAGTTGTTGTCGGATTCATGTCTGGACTGTGTTTATATTCAAGATGACACAGCATCACTACGGCTACAAGCTTCTTTTCAACAACAACAGAGCGATTCATTTTTATTTTCCATTCACCAGGTCGTGTTTCATCATGTCGGATCAACACGAGCTCGGAGCTTTGCGTCTGAACGCCGTCATACGTAGCTCAGGGAGAAAGTTTGCTTTTTATCCTACAGAGTTTAAAAAGTGTCAAAGGTGTCACTCTTGTCCGTCTGGTAACTGAGGCAGACAAAGCACAGGTGGTGCAGTTCCTGGTGGTGCGCATATTCATCACTGAAACACAGAGGCTGTTCCCTCCCATCGCACCGTGTTTGCCGAAGATGAATGACATATTGCAACACTAGATGTTTGTTCTGTTCCCCCCCCTCCGTCGTTCTCCCGCTGCCAGGAATAATAACCACGTCAACTAATAGGATTCGACAGAATGAGGTTTCACTCATTTCAGCAGCGAGTGTGACAAATGAGAAAGTTGCGATTTCTTCGGCGGAAGGAAGCGACCGAACCGCTCTGGCGGGACTCGGCCGTCTGTGCGGGATCCCCCGGCTCTGCTCATCGCAGGAGTTCCCGGCCCACCGCCTCGCCGGCTGTGGCTCGAGTGGTAGAGACACTACAGGTCGTCCGCTAACCTGGAGCTCGGCAGTTCGATCCCTGCTGCCCTCCAGTCCACACGCCGCTGTGTTGTTGGGTAAGACAGTTAACCCTAAATGGCCTCTGACGGCTCCTCCTGCTCCAGTGTATGAATGTGACAATGTGCCCTCTGCCGTTATTACATTTAATCTGCACTCCATATCCTTTATATTGCACATTTTCAATTTAATTCTATTAATTTAGTTTCCTGTATATTACACATACTGTACACTGTTTCCTTTTTCTATTGCACATTTTCAATTTCTTCAGCTTTTCTTTCCTGTGTGGTTTTGCCTTACTCTTACTTTTGCACTATTTAGAATTTATTTGTTGTGTATCGTACTTACCTTATTTTCTGTTTTTCTTGTTTGCCTGTTTTTTGTTTTTGTACTATTGCACCGTGGGTCCGGGATAAACGGGTTTTCAATTCCTGTGTATGTCTGGAACAATACTGCAGGAATTGACACTAAAGTTGACTTGACTTGACTTGACTTGACTTGACTTGACTTGTGCTGTAAACAATAGAACAGTGATATCTGAATACAGTCCATTTACCATTCACTCATAAAAAAAGGGACTTTTGTTGTTAATGTTCTTTGTATTTCAGTGTGTCTGCGTCAATGCGGTTGTGAGATGCAAAGTCAGTCTTTCCCCGGCTCTGGTATTTGTCTTATGTATATGTAAATGTTGGAGTTTCGGTGTGAATTTTGACTCAGCATTTGGGATTTGTTAGTGTGTGTGTGAGTGTGTGAGTGTGTGTGTGTGTGTGTGTGTGTGTGTGTGTTCGTGACTTGTCCTTCAGCGAACTGTTCAGGGAGATAATTGGCACTCTCTAAACTGCTGCGAGGTTGGGACACACGGGCCTCCAAGATTCACTAATGATGATTTTAATAACCGCCGCGCGGCCGAGCACTGCGAGCGCGAGGCTACACACAGACGGGAAGAAAAAAAACATCTGTGTGTGTAGAAATTACATTTACGTTTCGTTTTCACGCAATGGGGGGGGGGGGGCGACATTCAAACCCCACCATCACCCACGGCAAAAGGGCAACAGTCTCCAGACACGTAACCGCCGCGCCTCTGTGTCTCACTCAATGTCGCAGTTAGTTTGATTATGAATACGACACTCTCTGTGAGGAAGTGAGATGTCCCCTATGCCTAATTACTCCTCAGCAGTTGTGTAGAAACTCGAGGAAAGGTGTGCGGGAGAGGAACACATCTAATCTTCAGATGCTAATGAGCCAGATAGAACTATTTGGTTTTATTTTTTTCCCCCACTGCATCCGTCGACCGAGGTTCAGTCGTCACGCCTGCGGCGACACCGGATCATTTCACGAGCTGGTTGATGATCCATTTGGTCGCGATGTTGCCGTAAAGCTGTGGTCTTTTTCCGTCTCTCCTTCGCTTGCAACTCCTCACAAAAATGCGAATCATACTCGCGGCCCCTCGAGAGGGAACGGTTAGCGGGTCAAAAGTAATTGCCCCCCCGGCAGGATGTTTCATCTGCATAATATTTAGAGGAGTAATGAGATAAAACCATGAAGCATTCCGCAAAAGAAAAGTTGTTGTCTTTTTTCTTTTGTCCTACCCTGCAAGTCATCCTGTGATCCCTTCGACTCTAACTCGCACCCATTGGTCCACAAGAACAGCGACGCAATACAAACACAACCATAATTCAATTTAGTAAAATATTGTTATCTAATATTGTTTTCATATTTTTTTCTTAAATGGCCAAAAATCAAATCAGTGCATTAAAAATTCCAACTGAAAATCACATTTCCATAAATGCCAGAAAGAGCAGGAGCATCCTTGACACCAATTAAAAGCTTTTGTTAATTATTGTGCCGTGCATGAATAGAACTAAAATTAACATGCAACACTTCAAAGCTCGGTACAAATTCTTTACTTGGCGGAACAACAGCGTTCGTTAGCAGCTTCGTGTAAAGTCGACGTGACCCGACAGTTTCGGCGAGATAAATTCAAGGGGAGCTTTGCACGTTGCTGAGGAGCGAGTGAATCATCCATGGGTGAGGCGACGAGATTCAGAATTGTGAAATCCGTTGGTGCTGCGACAGCCTCGTGATGTCGGTGTCTCTAAACCCACCGCGACAATGTCACCGAGAGCGGAGAAGAGGTGGCACATTTCCCGACTGTGCAGGAATGATGCATACACTCAAGGTTTTGGCAATTTGAAGAGGAAACAACGTCTCATTTGGGAGCGAAAGGGTGTCGTGAAAAGAGACAGATGTGTACAGCCAGGGCAGTGAGAGAGCGCACGTCTGGGAGTCAGAGAACAGAGAACGAGCAGGAGCGAGCTGGGCCGGAGTCGTCCTGGGGAAAAAGGGAGAAGAAAAAATTGCAGCGGGAGCGAGAAGTAGGCCATGCAGCCAGTGGTGAGCCGAGCCGGGAAGAGTGGAGGATCACGAGAGAAGTTTAAACTCATCCCGTGTCACTCCTGATCCTCTCCCCTGTCCTCTTTAGCTGCTAATTTTCCTGACTGCCTTCCTTCTCCGCCGCGGATGTGTCATGTGTAATTTCAGCAAAGCCGAAGGCAAAGGCCCCCCCCCCCCGTCCCTGTAAGCTTCTCTCTGAACCAGAGCGGGCGAGTGCGGGCGGAAAAAGCCAGACTCCTCCTCAGAGAGTTGCCAAGCGAAAGGACAAAGGACATTTTAAAAAGTGTCCCCAAATTCACTTTCCCTGCAGCGTCGGCCTGAACAGTGTGTGACATAGAGGGGCGCTTGGAGGAAAAAAAAGGGACGTGGTGAAAAGCGCCGGGGGGCCCAGAGAGGAGGCCACGCGTGACCAATCAGAGTCGTCCCTCAGCCCCTCCTCCTCACCAGTCAGAAGGTGATGGGTTCTGTGCTCGTGCAAATGACAGGTTCCCTGAGCAAATACAAAAACATGCTGACACAGCCAAACTCTTAATTTAAGGCTACTGGGTCAAGCAATTTCTATTACAAGTGCTTTTTTACCTTCTGGTTTGTGGATGACCTGCTTTACCTTCTCACAGCCGCCCTGTGTGTGCGTGTCTGTGTGTGTGTGTGTGTGTGTGAGCATCCATAAGATTGACAAGGTGATTCCTTGGCTCCATTGTGGGCCGAGTCGAGGTGGGTTGAGAGGTAACAGTGAGGGGCACCAAGCGGACAAAGGCAGTTGTCTGAACGAGTGCGTGGAGAGCAATTTCAGACAGAAGCTGCTTCCAGCGGAGCCACTAACTGTGACAAATAGTTTTTTTAGCAGCTGGCCTCCTTAAAGTAATCTAGTGGCGTTGGAGGAGGCGGATGTTTCTCCGCGCGCGCTGGCGCGAAAGGCTGCCGCACCGTTCCCGGGACCCGGCGTGAAGTCAAACCTTCCGTGGGAATCGTGGTGTGATTCGTCGTGCGTGTCGAACCCCGGCGTGCGTTTCACTCACTTGTGGGACTTCTTCCCCTCCGCGCCCTCGGGGCCCGAACCGCAGTCGTGGGCCTGTATGATGAAGGTGTACTCCTTCTGCAGCTCGCAGTCCACCAGGCCGCGGGCCCTCAGCTGGCCCTCGCCGGACGTCCCGTTCAGCACCACCGCCTTGAACGGGGCCTCCAGCCCGTGGATGTTGAACGCACAGATCTCCCCTGGAGACCAGGAAGAAGGGAGGGGAAGAGGGGAGAGGAGGAGGAATGAGGTCAAACAGGTGAGTATACATATTACAATGTATAAATCATCTATATAGTCACATATTTTTATTTCCCTCTTTCATCCTTGGATTTCCTCTATGTCATTGTGATGCCATACGATTTCCTTGTGTTCAATTTTCATGACAGTATGACTTTTGCGACCCGACACATCGCATCAGTTTGCCAGAGGCTGGCGAAGACGCTGACGATCACGGAGCCCGGGCACACGGGGAAGACGTCAGCCAGAAGATTTCTGCGCTGTTGCTCTTCTGCATCACCAGACGTGAACACGAATGTGACCGTACAAACTCAACCGTGAGTGCAAACAATTTTTGAAGGGATAAAACCTCCTTTGGCGAGCCTCCTTAAACTTCTCTCCTACATTACCACCGTTCCTGGGGAGTCGTGCAATTCAAACTACTTCAACAAGACGTTTATATTTAGATAATAAGACAATAAGAATACACTTTAGTATCAAGAGGCTCTACCGAAATTTGTTTTGCGCACCACGACGGTACACCCTTTCACATAAATGACGACAAAAAACAAAAAAAACATGTAACCAATGAAGAAAGCGAATACATATCACACACTTATTGTATCACACATTATGAATAAGTCGCTGCCGTGCAGTTAAAATGATCGCCACGTTGTTTCCAGAGCCATAAGCAGTCTCTCGCTGAGTTTCCCTCCGCTCGGTGACCTTGGGTAATTGGCACTTTGGAGTTACGTATGCAATGCGAAGAACTGTTTTGCGATAAACACATCCGACACCGGTGTTCTTTTAAAAAAACACACACACATCGAGCTCACATTCCTTATCGTATTTACCGTTGCAAAATGTTCTTGTGACAAACGACACGGCGGAACACAGAGAAAAAAACCCCCCAAAACAGCGAAATCAAGTTACAAGAGTCTCAAAGTATCAAAGTCACCCAGGTGCAGAGGAGGAAAAAGATCCATTTAAACTCCAGAGTGAGCGGCTGACGGGAGCAAAACAAGCGAGGCAGGAGGCGGCAGGGAAAAAAGTTTATTTTCTTTTTGTCTACTTCTTTTTCTTGGAGGGCTGTCATCCCCTTGTGCTTCCGCCGGTGGGATTTGAGGAAATCACTTAGGGCGCCGGGGCTCTGACACTCTAACCTGTGACGGCTAATTGCGCTGATATCACTTAAACTAACGGCGGCGGCTAAATTGGATTTTCCGAGCGGCTCTGTGTGTGCACGGCTCCTGGCAACTTCTGATAAGAGCAACTTTACTTTCCCCGCCGCCTCCCCTGTCATCCTGTGCCTGTCATAATCCCCTCCGTGCCCCGCAACCCCCATGCCCCCTCCTGTTGGGACAGGGGCTCCGAAGTGACAATCTGCCCACAGAGGAGCTGCAGGCAAGAATGATAACAGAGAAATAAAAAAGAAGTAGAAGGAGGCGGGAGAGGGAGAGAAGAAATGAGAGGAGAGAACAGGGCGGGGGGGGGGGGGGGGGGCGGGGTGTTGTCGACATTGTCTGCACGCTGTTGAGACTTCCGGAACGATGACTTATCAGAGTTAAATGGGGCCCCTCCCACAATATGGAGAAACATGGCTCGCCGGCGGAGAGCGGAACGATGAAATGGCACCGGGCAAACGGCGTGCGACAGGGAGTGACAGAGGAGGCAACAGTCTCGATGTGCGGCCTCTTCTCAATAGTGCACCACCGGCACAAATGGAAAAAAAAAAAAAACCCCATCACCGTCGGAGCGAGGAATAAGTCCAATGCACACACGGGCGAGTGCGGGAGCTTCCCATCGGGCCGAGCATGGCGAGGACCTGCAGGATGGCGACCCGGCGTCCTGACATGCTCCGCCTGATTTAATTGTGGCTGATGGGGGGTCAAGGTCACTGCAGGAGGCAGACCTCCCTCAAATGACTGCTCGGGGGGGGGGGGGGGGGGGGGGGGGGGGGGGCAAACAAACCTGTCGCTACGTCTTCTTCTTTCCTATTTTTTCCCCCTGCCGCTTTTACATCCGCCTATCACTTCATTCCAGACCCCGATGAAGTGCTCCGCCACCCGCGGAGAGGCAAAGATGGCTGGCGGAGGAGGGGGGGTGGGGGGGGTGGAGGAGGCTTGTTGAACAGATGTTGGGCGGCTGGCACTTGGCAGAGGCAGAGAGCTCACACGCGCTAATTACTGCGCTAAACTGTTCGCTGAATATTTGTCTGCGCGTCGCATTAGGGCTTTTTAATAGGTCGATTTATGATCAGAAGGAAGTCTTTCTTCTTGACAAGGGAGGCGACGGGCGCATTTGAAACGAATGGATGCAAAATCTTGTTTATATATGCGGCAGGACTATTCCATTATTCTATTATCATCTGGGTAATGTCACGGTTGCGGTGTGTGCCATAGTGAATCACTTTTATGATCTTCAGTACTCCGTGTAGGATGTCAGAAATATTTCTTCATTGCAATTGCACACACACTCAGCAAAAAAACCAAAACCTCTGACACTAACTTCCTTGACTTTGTTGACAGCTGCTATTTGTTTCGGCCTTTCTGCTAACTCTCCCTCCGGGGCGCCATTACGTCTCCCATTTAATCAGGTCCAAATTAACGGCTGCCTGTTAGTCGGTGGGAATGTGTGCTCAGGACCTGTAAGCTGCTGTCCTGTCCGTGTCAGAAGTCCTGCAGTGCTCTGACGCCCTCGTGGGGGGGGGGGGGGGGGGGGGGGGGGGTCTGGCACCTGTCCACGCTCGACTATCTTTGAGGACACAGAGCTCATTATCAGTGGAGGCAGAGCTGCTTTACTGGCAACGGTGGCCTGTGTTTGCAGAGCCGGAGGAGTGTGACCGAGTGTTTGGGGGGGTGGGGGGGGCACGGTGCCACGGAAACCTAAGTTATTATCAAAGCTGACAGAGCATCACTGATGAGCCAACCTGCATCCAAATATACACACACACGCACACGCACGCAGCTCTTTCTGAAAAGGTGCTCTCGCACGTTGGGCGGCTGAGTCGGAGACATATCGGGTGGGGGATCGGTCACGCCGCTGAGAGGAAGAGGAGGACGGGAGAGACAGGCAGGGGGATGAAAGGAAGAGCCGAGGAGGATGGGAACGCGGCCACTGCCTCGGGGCAGCTCCCACCTCTCGCGCTGGAGAGTGACCAAAGCGCAGGCATGAGCGCGCACATCCCACATTCACGCGGACGCCGCCAGCTCGGAAGCTCTAATCAGAGCTGACATGCCTTTCATCCTCCCACTGTCGGAGCACACGCCGGGCCGACAGCAAGTAAATCAGATCACTGGATAACACACTGTTACTCAACACATTCTGGACCGGGCGGCAGAAAGTTTACACTCACATTAGTTGAATATTTCCCCCTCGCCAATGTCAATAAATCAAGCCCATTCCAACACGTGTCGCTGTCCGCCCCGCCGTTTACACAGTTGTCATGATTTCAGCTGCTTCTCCAATTTTTCGGGGTTCGGGCCTCAAATTATCTCGAGTGTTAGTCGCGCGCGTGACCCGCCGCTAATTCCCCCCCCTCGGAAAAACACACAATCGTGCGTTCGCGGGCACGGTGGGACACGCGGACGCACATCCCGGCCCCCTCGGCTGCGGTGCGGAGATAGACCGCCGGCCTCGTAACTCTGCAGAGGGCCGAAATTGAAAATGCTGTAATTACGCTCGTCATGAAATTAGCCAGCCGGGGAAAGAAAAGAAAAAAACAGAATTGAGAAGCTGTCCATTTTGGAGATAAGGATTACTACTAATCAAGCTCGCATGTTCTGACTGGAGTGCATGGAACTTGGAGTGGTGTGTGTGTGTGTGTGTGTGTGTGTGTGTGTGTGTGTGAGAGAGTCGGATGGGGGATTTTTAATTAAAGACACACTTTCTCAACGGGGGTATAAAGAGTGGGGAGGAAGTGTGTGTTTGTGCACGTGACTGTCGAGGACTTGGCGTGGGATGATTTACTCGACCTCGCCGTTGCCGCCTCCCTGCCACCTCCCATCCATCGTCTCCTCGCCGTTAATTACATTAAGGGCTCCTCGCGCAGAGTTAATGACGTCCCACTGTCCTGTAACAAAGTGAACACCCACCCTCTGTGTGTGTGTGTCAGAGTGAAGGGTGGAGTATAAGAGGCCTGAAACAGTAAATATGTAGAGTCCCTGAATCATTTATGGTTTGATTTGATTTTGTGAAGAAAAGTAAACCGATTCGAACCGTTTCAAAGCACAGGCACGCAGGCACAAAAACGAAAAAAAAAGCAGAAGTAAGAAGTGTAAACAAAGAGTTCTGAGCCGTCCTGAGAAACCCGATCACAAGGGGACGGCTCCAAATTCATCCGTTGGGACTTGGCATTGTATACGGTGTGAACGAACGTCTTCATCGTCGATTAATGATGGAGACAATCACCATGTCATAAAATGGGGAAAAACCAAAGATATTCAGTTCACAGTCTTGTTGGAGCAAAGACAACGGTGCACGGAGGTGATTTTTTTTCTTCTCAGAACAAGTTCAAAAGTATTCCATGGAGATAATAGGGGTCCACGAGTCTCTGGCACCGTCATTCTAGTCACATCACCAGGGGTCCGGAATTTCCCAGTTTGTTATCAGAAAGTTCATCTGTCCGTCTACATGTGTCTCCTGGAGGCTGATTAACACTCCCCATGACTCGGAATGTAACCTCGGTGTGCACAACGGGTGGAGTGTTCCTTTAAAAACCAGAAGTGAGTAATATGTGAGTAACAAAGAGAAAGTGTGATCAAGTGGAGCGATCGAGAGTCTGATGCAGAGCAACACAACTGGCAGCGGCCTTCGGTTTCGTGCCCGATGCTTCCTTATCTCATCTCTCCAGGCATTTCGCTGGACGGCGGCGTTCCAGGCCCCGAATGCATCAATGCTATACTTTGTCTGTTCGCCAGTTGGCTCGGCCAACCGCGTGCGTTGCCCGCACGCCCACACTCCCCGTACACGTCAATGAAGTTAATCACAAACCCCAGCGGGCGACGTGTCAATTACTTCAGCCCAGGGAGGGAGCGGAGCCAAAAGCTCCGCTGTGCAAGTGTCAAACTATCAATAACAGACTGGCATCAAACGCGGCGCCGGTTAGAGCATCAACGTATAAAACACAAACACCTCAATTTAATCAGCTCGCTCATTGATGGCCACATCGACTCGAGGAGAAAAATTCACTCGAGGCTTTTGAACATATGGCAGCCAAGAGTGATCAGACTTCACAGCGGCGACATAAAACTGACAACAACTGCATAAACTTTATCCATACAGAGATTATTGTGGGGAAATTATACGATGTAATATATATAACTGTCAATTATTCTTACCACTTTACCATATTCTTGCACGGTAATATATAATAGTCCAATATTTTACAGTAAATCTGAGCCTGGATTATATATACACAGTATTTTTCCCCCCCAATCATATTTGATGCAGAATTACATTTAGATTATAAACAATTAAGGCCCCGGTCTGAAACGGATAACTTACGCCCTTGTGCAAAAAAGATATTTTCTGAGAATACGATCATTTCTTGTGTTTTGACTTCCAAGTCGAGGATGTGCCAAGGAACCGAGAGGGAGATCAAGCGCCGCCGGACGTTAACAAGACCCAACCCAGGCAATCACATTAAACACGGAGAGCAATCAATAATTCCTATTTCCTCACCCTGTTCATAGACATAGCCTCGGGGGGGGGGGCCGAGCATGTGTCCTTGTCTGAGCGAGGCCGGTTAGAGTTCAATGTGTTCAAATACCCCCATTAATGTTCCACGCACAGCCGAGCAACACGACAAAGCGGAGAGCATCTCCTCTCCGACCATGGGTCAGGTTTTATTAGACCGAAGGTCAAATACGCAGAACAAATCTAACAGCAACCACACGACATGCAGAGACAGATAGAATATACTGTACATGGTAAGTGTAAATGTGATTGAGAGTCAGATTGTCTCAGCAGAAAGAAAAACAACAACCCTGTCTTTATTCCCTTTGTCTAATGAAATATGTATTTGAAAACTGGTTACACTGTCCGGAGACTTTTCATCACGAAACAAACTCAAATGTCGGACTCACAGTCTGGTAAAGCTCGTTCATGTTTCAGATGTTGGTTAACGTCCAAACTAAACAGTTGAGAAAGTAATTCACAGCTTTCGCTTTTGGGTTTTTGGGACTTGGCAACACTGGAAAAAAAAAGAAAAGAAGCTTCTAGCGTACGTCCACATGCAGCTGGTTCAATTTGAAAACACCCCGAAAACTTCTGTCTCCAGAGTTGATGCATATTAAAACACAAGCTTGCCTGTGGCCCCGACCCTCACCTCTTACATTGTGATTTTACATTATCGCGTGGTGTCAATAAGCCGAACGCACGGTTGGTGTCTATTCACCGATATTCACGTTGATTTCGTTAGACTGTGTCAGAACCATAAACTAATGAATTTTTATCAGCGCAGCACTGCGGCTTGGGAATGACTGCGCGGTTAAAATTTATGAGCTCTATAGGAATAAATCACCATGTCATAATCGATTCGCTGTCTCGGAAATATACAGTATGTAAATGAGAACAACTGCATGCTTGCATCAAAGCACAGTGTACAGTAGATGCTCCCGGGGGCAGGGCGGTGAACGGAGGGTCTAACGCTACAAATGTCGGCTTTCTGTGCCTTCGTCTGTGGTCTCATTTGTGCGCCACTTCTTACCACGTATTGTCTGTAAAAGTTTTGTTGTTTGCCAAATGTTCTCGTGTTTTTCAGGGCTGCTTCACTTTTTGCCCGAGGTCTCTATTAAAAAGACCCCAAAACATTAACGACGGTTATTTTCACTTTGAAAACTGTGTTTTACGGTGTAAACATAGAATCCTGTTTTTTTCTAAATAAACAATAAGCCATAATGTTATATTGAAAAAGCAGTCAGGACTGCTGAATCTTTCCTTAGGCTGAACAGGAAGGTTCACGCTCATGGCGCCAAAGAGAACAGGCAGTGCGAGGATTGGTATGCGAGGTAAAACCCCCCAAAAAAATCCTTTCCTTTGAATAAGAATCCCTACCTAATATTCCGGCCATTCTTATCACCCACTGCCCTCCACAAAGCCCAGTGGGACAGAGAACAAGTGCCCGGGCCGTTCCAGATCTCTGTGATGAAATAATCATCCCTGCTCCACATTACGTAGCGCCGCACGCCGCCGATTCTGGCTGCAGTCCTGCCATTAGGCCATCGATCACCTCATCGCACGCCGCCGGCTCCGGCAGCTGGTCCCAGCTGTTCACCATCATCGCCGCTGACTGTCACGGGCTCGGCTCCAACCGCACGATGGATGTGGCTCCACTCAACCCGCCCCGGTGTGCGCACGTGCTTCAACAGAACCTGGGCCGGAGTCGGAATCCACCAACGGGCCTTTGTCCAGTGGATTCAGGGCTGAATTCAAACAAGAACCGGCCACAGCTGAGACACAGATGGATGCTGAGTTATGTTTTGACTTTTTGTAAATGCTGCGGAAAAATCAGTTAAAGGACGTATCAAAGGGTCATTACGGAACCATAGATTCACGAAGTCCCCAATGGACCACCGAACAAAATGCAGGGTAATCTTGTTTATGCTCTATTAGGGGATTTGCGTGGGGAACCAGATCAAAAGGTTGATGTTGCTTCAACATGGAGCCCATATATCTCTGGTGTAATTTATATGTAAATTGCTATCCGTTACATCACCCTGCTCATGCAGGCACAGCGACTACGAGGCAGGAACCTATCCTTCCTGGCGGTAGTCTGCGGTAATGAGCGCATTAGGCCGGTGGCGCAGCGCGAGCGCAGGACGGATGAGCTCGCCCCGGGGCGGCTGCCGCAGTCTGTGAGGGACGACAGCCCCGGGTGACGCCTGTGCTGCCGCTGCTGGCAGTGCTTACCTTCGGCGGGCGGGGGATACAAGAAAAGGAAAAGAGGGGAGATGAGGCTGAGGAGAGAGTGAATAGAGTGACGCTGGGTGTGCACAGTGTGTGAGAACAGTCGCAGAAAAACTGTGTCTGTGGTACGTCCCTGGAGAGAACGAGGGAACCGCGACTTTGTGCTCCCTCTTCAGAGAACAACAAAAGACACAAGACTGCAGTGTAACTAATATTCAAGCACACTGGAAATTATTAACAGCTATCTCAAAAGGGAAATACTAGAATGACACTCATCGGAGTGCGTACCTCTGCCAAGTACGCAACAGTCCCCTCGAATTCAATCAAGCTGAACCAAATTGCACGCGCTCAAAATCCGCCAGATATCGGATCTGTGCCAAAATTGAACAAGTTTCGTGAAAATCCGGTCAGTAGTTTTTTGCATAATCCAGCTGACAAACGAACGATCTGACCAGACAACAAACAAACAAATGGACAGGGGGGAGGGGGGGGGGGGAGGGGAACAGGAACTCTGTTGCAAAGGGAAAAGCATCAAAATGAATCCCGGACATTTCTGAACAGGTTAGCTCCTAAGAGCTGCTCCAAAAACACTGGATCCTGCAATTCCCATCATGCAGCTCAACACCTGGGGTTACGAATCCAGAGCTTGACAAGCAGGAACCGGTAAGAGCGAAGTACTATGCAAACGTTTAATGACCTACACGCTGTAATGTAGCTGTCAGCCGATATGAGAATATTTTAAAGTTGGTTTAACTATATTGCCATTCACGTTTCTCAAGCGTCCAGCTGTGGGTTCACGGGACACATTGGAGCTGTTGTAACATTAACAAACAACTACGCTCCAGTTTTTTATTAGACACTTGTTTATATATGCCAATTTTGGTCGAGGGTGTAATACTAAAGCAACACAGGGTCGTTTGAACGTCAAACATTTCAAGGACAAGCAGAAATAATCCTCATGATACGATGACAAGTAAACAGATCTTTGTGCATGAAACAAAAGGAGTGCACATTTTAATTTAGTGATCTTTGTTGTAAAATTACATTTCCATTATTTGCACTATATGTGAAGTTGTCTTGAGTGATTTATTCCAGGAAATTATTTGAACTACTATAATCTGGGGGTGTCTGTAAACTGTCCTTGGAGGGCATTTGAGGATCTTCAAACATATGTTCACGTTCTTTGATTATGTGCTTTTCGCTGATTGGCTCGTGGGGAATAACACAAAACAAAATGTTGGACCTTAGAGTCGGTAAACCAGGTGAAGCTATAGAGACGGAACTAAAGGAGCCCTTAGACACTAAATAATATAACAAAATTCACAGTGTCTTTCCCGAAACACAAACAAAAACAATGCTTTGAGGATGAATGTTTCCCAAAACCCTCATTGGTGTTTGACATTGTCTACGACGAGTTTTGAAAATGACACAACTTTTTCCACCCCTGTGGCGCAATCGGGCAACAATCACTCAGGGAAGCGGTTCAAATTGGGCCAGGGACGTTGGAGAGCGAAGGTAGGGCAGCCTCGCCTAAAAATGTGTGTGTGTGTGTGTGTGTGTGTGTGTGTGTGTGTGTGTGTGTGTGTTTATATGGTTAAGAGGACCAACCCCTCATGGAACACCTGTATTGTGAGGACTTTAATAGCCATGAGGACATTTTGCCCGGTCCTCACGAAGACAAAGGCCAGAGTAGGTGAGAATTAAAGGCAAGAAGTTATGGGAGCGACACAAAAAGGAACTCTATGACTTGATTCCTTGTTGCCTTCAGCGGCTCCTCAACAACTGTGTGCAGAGTGTGTGGTAGAGAGGGAGGTCAGAATGGAAACACTGATAGCAGCCTGGCTGATTTGGCCTCTTGCCGCTCCTACACTTTCCTCCTTTTCCTGGTAAAATTGTAAAGCTGTGTATGTGTGTGTGTCAGGACTCACTATCCCGAGTGTGTCGTTGGCGCTGAAGACCTGCACAGACTGAAAACACTCGGCGCATGGCCGGCCTACGCGAGCGGGAGAACATCTCCATCCCCTCCTATCATTTATTCCCCTCGTTCGCACTCTCATTTATTCCCGTCGTTCCGTCGCGCCATTCCTCAAATCCAGCTCCTTATTAAGTGTCTGTCATCTGTGCCATTTGTTCCCGCCGCTGCGTTGCCCCATTCCTTCATTTGCCCTTCGCACCGATTCCCTTCTTCCTCTTTCGGCCTGACCTTGCCTGACAGAAATGCCGCCGTGAATTTCTACTTTGAACTTTGTATTTGTTCACTTGGTTTTTAACCAGGTATAAGAATAACACCAACGATTAACACCTTGATGAGCTGCTGAGAGGACGAGCCAACGTTGCTCATCAAAGTCCGTCAACTCTCCGTTCATAACCGCAGCCTCACACTTTGATAACTAGTATTGAGCTCTTTATTTGATGAATGTGGGCGCCACGGCTGATTGGTGAAAATGAATCAAATGGATTTTATGCCTATGAATTTAATTGATGGAGCGACCAATGTGATGTCATCAGTGTGGCCTGAACAGTGTGTAACACCCACTGCAGCAGTTAAAGTCCTCTTTCACCACTTACTGCATTACTTTGTGAAACGAGGACCCTGAAGTCCATGTCATGTTTCTTCCTTGCAGCTTGACTATCACCTGCGCGTCAGTGTTCTCTTTTCATGTCTCGCAGTAGAACATGGTCGGACCATTTAGTGAAGGCCTATGGGATACGGAATTCATATGTACCCTCCTGACATCCAAAGCACGAGTGATTAAACTTGGCAACACAAAGAAGGCCTTTTCCCTTACATCTTTCAGCTGATTTGTGATTAAACAGCTCTCGAGAAAGATCAGAGGGTAAGATCTTTCACCGTGTCACTTCTCATGCTGCTCGCAGTTCCACTTTACAAGAAGGTTGACGACTATAGTGGACCTAGGCAAGTCTAAGAAAGTGCTCCGCTTGCATGCAGATACACACAGATACAGTTTGTTATACTAATAAGTTAAATATTGAGCTTAGTCCCGACACGCGCCAGTGTTTACTTGTGTAGCACTAACATATTCACTAATATACTGAGGGAATCTGGGCTTTGGAAATGGTTTGGTACAAGAAATTTTTCTTTGGCTGCTCACATCTCTACAGATATTTGACAAATCAACAATGTTTAGCTTGTGTAAAAGCAACTCTATTGTAATGGGGTGCGTGTACATTTCATTGGAACCCGTTTTGTCATCAGGACAAACAATAAATGCAAATTTTGTTATTAATATCAGGGTTTTTACAAAGGGCTTTGGGGCTGTGGTTGAGGGGAGCATTTTGCTGGGGTGCTGGAGATTTAGGGGTCTTCGCCTGAAAAATAACCCCCAAAACATTGAAGGTGTTTGACTAAAAACTATGCATTTTTACATAATATTGATAATATTAGTGTTATAAAAAAATTGGTTGTTCTTTTTTTCACATTGCCCCACGATTTGCCATACAAATAACATTGGTTGAATGAGATGATAGTAAATGGGTTTGAACTGTGATATTGTAATCCTCCAACATTTCTGTTCAGTCGGACATTTTGTGCAGAGCACGTTCTAAGTTTTTTGACTCATTTTTTTGAGCTCATCATCCGTGAGAGCCAGAATACTTTGGCTGTTTGAATGATTTTCTCGCTCTTCCCATTTTTTGCATTAAAGACGTCGGGACACTCTCCAGCACACCCTCCATTCAAAAAGATTACGTGATGTATAACAAACTGCCCACTTTTGCAAACCTAATTTTCTGAATTTGTTTTGGTCTTTTAGTACACCTTTAACAATTTACATATATATATATATATATATATATATATATATTTTACTGCAGGGAGAACTCATGTACAATACGATCACCTATTAAAGAGACGGCTTTCAAGTTTTCAGCCTTAAGTGGATCATTCAGTGCTCACAATGTAGGATAGCTCATGGGACTCGTTTTATTCCCACAACGCAGTATTATCTCCAATCAGATAAGGGAGGTCGGGTCATTTTACCGATATTAGCTCTTTCTTAATCATGAATGAATTACATGTATCATATGTTAATATAGATCAGGATGCTTGCTTGAAGCCCATGTAAGAAGCCATGATCCCCATTATCACCGTTTCCTCATTTAAATATTGATTAGTGGAGCTTTAACCACACGTTAACCAAAGTTAACAGGAAAAATGCATTTAAGTCCCAGAGGTAATTCAAGCTAACTGAGAGCAAGCGGGTGTATGAGGTAAACTTTCACTCACAACACAGCATCCTTTTCAAGAGAGATTGACTATATCAGAGAGTAATGATAAGAACGCTGTTAAAATAGTACAGCAAGGCTCGATCTTTCTCCAAGACATTGTCCTACTGTATCAGAGGCCGATCCTTATTTGAGAGGAAGATGCAAATTGGCTTTACTACATTCGTTTTGTACTCAGCTCATTGCTCAAGATCAGGGGTGGGGAAACTCCAGACTGTATATAGTCTGCAAGACCATTTGAACCAGTCGATGAGACAATTCATAAACACAAAAAATGCAACTCAAAAATACTAAAGGAAAAAAAATCATGAGAGCAAATGTTTTTTTCCCCTTTTTTATAAAAGAAAATAACATAAAATATCAGACTAATATGCCCAACAGGCTGGTCCATTCTGGATATACTGTAAGTCTTTCTGGTTAGCTGTTATATGTTATCGCTGACAAGCATCATTGCGACTGCGAAATATAGCACTTTTCCAAGAGAAATGTAAAAAAAAGCATCAATTATTTTGTGAGTAAAAGAAAAGCCAGCACGCCCGGTTTGCGATAATGCGCTCGCCATGTTGAAACCTCATTCAGAAGAAGAATTTGCGAAGGACAGAACCAAACAAAGTTATATTGTTCCAAAATGTCAGCTTGTCTCTAAGAACAGCCAAGGAACAGATTACTGATATGGCACAAGATATTGAACAAAAACTTCCTGGCCTTTGATGAAACAACACACACAACAAAAACGGCCCAACTAACCTTTTTTGATAGCAGGGAAGCTTTACAGTCATTGTTAGACATGCATGGTGAGGTTTTTTGGCTAAAACAAGCTGTGGGTAGCATCATCATGACCACTACCATCTGAAATCAGACTCCTTGCCAAAGGGAAGCAGTTCCAGCCATCGTTCTCGAGAGATTTGTGTGATATGCGTGTTCAATATTTTAGTAGGACCATTGGATGGATGTTATAAAAGTTGAAATGGGCCCTGATAGGAAAAAAGGTTCCCAAACCCAGCTATATGCTTTCTCCCCATTGTCCTCCATCTCAACCAGGTTCCATTCACCTGGTGAGCTCCTGCCAATGAGCTAAGTAGCATTAGCAGTTTTACAACCCTTACATTATCTTTACTGCCGCTTCTCAGTACGCCACATTAACTGCAGAATAGACGCTGTCAGCGGTTGTGGAAACAGCCATAGCTAAAGCTGAGCCGCGGGGCCTGAGCCACTCAATGAAACTACGGACGGAGATAACTTCAAATAAACCAGCATCCAACAAGATAAAGTCAAGTGCTAATTGCTCGCTTAAGGATAAATGATCACTGCAAAGTTTAACATGTAATATATTTTAATGATTATATTATATTTAGTATATTAGGTATATTCATGGACTATGTTGGCTGACTGTTTCACAACAGATATAAACGAACCATGTTTCTTTTACATGAAAGAATTTTTAATTTAGTTGTTACAATGGCTATTCATGTTGAATTAGTTGCCCATTTGTAAAGCCAGTGTTTCAAATAGTTACAATTTCATTCATTACTTCCTTGAAATATTCTAATTCAATGACTTTGTGCATTGTTGTACATTACTGCCACCAACTCTAAATCACTGGTATTGCACAAAAACTGAATGTGCATTGCTCAGCCGCCCTGCTCGCCGCTGTGTCTTCATGCAAACCCAATCATAAAAACATTGCTAATCAATGGCACCTTTAAATAAACATTACGTTTAATAAACAAGTTAAAGAGTAAATTTACTTAGTAACTCTTTTTTTAAGTTAGTCAATTACATATTTAGTCACCTAATTACAACATATATTGTGTGTCAGGGTTTAAAAACTTTAAATATATAATCTTTTTCTTACTTGAAGAAGACATGTACAAGCAAAAGCAGGTGTTACGTTGAAAAAAAATATGATTATGCATGCTGAAATTAGATGACATTTAAAGATCTTAAAGTGCCAGAGAGCAGTTATTAAGGTGTGGAAACCACTATTGGCATTAATATGATGAAAGCCTAAAAAAATAATATATATTTATATATTTATGTATAATTTGTTTTCATCCTAAAGCAAACTTCAAAATAGCTTTAACTGTGAAATGGAGATATGGTGTGTTTTCTTACATATTACTTAAGTAAATATCACAGCAATAATGTGAGGGGATGAAATGCAATATGAGATCCTCCTCTTTCACTGCCTGGAGATATCATTTTTTTCTGAAATCCATCCACCTCAGCTGAGACAAAGACGGCAGAGGTCGTGTTATGAATGCTGTGATTGTGTCCCTTTGCAAGTGGCTGGTTTTAAAAATAAAAGTGTCAGACAGAAACTGTCGGAATGCATAACTATGGTTATTTTAAAGCTTTGACAGATTAGAAAAGTAAGTTCTGAATGTGCTTTACAGTTTCTCCCAGCACTGTAGGTTGATTTGCCTTAAAGTGTGTAAAAAAATGATTGAGTACTAAATGACTGAACAGGAACATACTCCATGATTACATAATTATATGTGATACCTAATTGATATTAACAAGTAGACGTTGAAAATTGACTCATTAGAGTCTAAACTATTCATGACAACAACAGCCCATGTGTCCAGAGGAGATTAATAATGTATCATCCTCTGCCTACATTAGGTGATGGACAGTGAATGAAGCCTTAGCTGCACGCTTGTCGGACGCTCCTGTGATGCCAGATCAATATGGAATAAGATAATGAGCGGTGCTTTGTGCATACAAATGCGTCTTCAGAGCGGCCAAGTTTGTTACATTCACTCGCTTGAAATCCATCTTTCTATTGGACGGTGATAATATCACAGGGATGTTATCAAGGGCCAGTTCCGCGCAAATGTCACTTGCAGTAATTTTCAATTATTTTCCTCTGAGGGTGTTATCACACCAGGCATTTTGGGAATTGAATCTCTTACCCTTCCGTATTCACTCGAGCAGCATGTGTGTTTGTGTGTGTTTTCACTCCTGCCTCTACGCCCTACTGCATTTCTTGACAAATCTGTGCATGCATGCGATGCATATGTATGTGTGTATGTGTGTGTGTGTGTGTGTATGTGTGTGTGTGTGTGTGTGTGTGTGTGTGTGTGTGTGTGTGTGTGTGTATGTGTGTGTGCCTTGCGCGAGTCTTCATCCCCAGTTCACCGCGGACTGGCTGAGCAAATTGGTACTGCGCTGGGATTTTTGGCGAACTGCAGGTCCGCTGTCACGGTGATGAGAGCAGCACAAAGGCGGTGGCGGCGCGGTAAATGTCAGCATGTCAGGGAGGAGTGACACAGCCTCGACCCAGCACACACATGACAAGGCTGGACTCGTAGACACAAGCATAATCCCTACTCATACAACACACTGAATGGGAAATGGCACAGACACACACACACACACACACACACGGGCACAAGCAAGGAGGACAGACAGTCACTTAGGCAGATACATAAACATGGAGTTTAACACTGTGGTGAATCAGTTGTACCTGTCACACCTATGAGTGGATATGACAGGTGTGTGTGTGTGTGTGTGTGTGTGTGTGTGTGTGTGTGTGTGTGTGTGTGTGTGTGTCAGTAATGCATGGTATTCTGGGAATAGAGGCGTATCTTGCTACTTTTTACACAAGACCTAAAGCTGAACACATGCACAAGTACCCATGTCGAGGGAGGTCACTGTACTATGACGGGCGCTTCTCTGATCTTATGATGAATGTATAGTTCACTTCTGACAACAGTCATTATCTGTTTCGATATGTAGTTAATTCCCTTTACATAACTGTGTACGTGTGCCTTCCTTGGGGACTCCACTTAAAAAAAAAAATCAAAGAGATCTTCGACTATTTGACTATTTACATTTTACAAGGTGGTTCGCTGAGACTTTCAATGTCATTTTAAATCCCTTACACGTTCAGTGTGTGTTCCAGGAAAATAAGATATGCTGGCGTGTATGTGTCAGTAACTTGGGGGGAAACAATTGAAATGGAGTAATTAAATCAAATGTAAAAAAAAACATAAAACGTATTGCTCATATCATTAAGTCCATATACGAATCCCATACTGTAGACTATATTCTGAATAAAAATACTGTAAGTCCGCTGTTGTTTTAATCCAGGATTAGGATCAGGATCAACATCAAGTGGCCTATCTCATCAGCCTAAATTGGATCAGATGACAGTTGTTGCGGTGGCTATACAGTAATTTGATTCTGCAGTAGCGAAGGAGACAAATTCACTACATTGTAAGCGCTACGTTTTAACAGTTAACTGCTATTACATCACATAAACACAACACACTCAGATGAGTCATTGATCTCTTTTAAATCCCTTGTTAAAACATACTTTTATCGACGAGCCTTTCAACATTTTAATTGGGTTTTAATTTCTTTTGAACTCTAATTTTAAGATTTTTATACTATTTTTTCTTTATTTGCTCTCTTTTAACCCCAATGAAAAGTGAAATGAAAAATAATGATCTCTTAATTTGTTCAACGGTAAACAGGCTTGTTCAAAGTAGAGCTTGACTGCATCACTCTGCTTCTGTCAAAGCAGTCACAAACACACACACGCACACACACACACACACACACACACACACACACACACACCATCTTCATCATTCCCACCAGTTTCACTGCTGTCACCACCATCACACTCCTGCTCGACCCTAAGGACGGTTTAAAGAATGAAATCTGCTCCCTGCTCCTCGTGTTCAGCCTTGATACCGCTGATGGAACATGATAACAGCTGTCTCTGTCTTGGCATGGCAAGGGAATAGACTGTTTCATCACACAACACACACCCACGCACGCACGCACGCACACACACACACACACACACACACACACACACACACACACACACACACACACACACACACACACACACACACACACACACACACACACACACAGGCAGTTAGCGAGGAAAGACGGGACTCAGTGCGAGTGAAAGTTCGGAGTGGGAAGAGGTCATATTTTTTTTCCTCAGTGGGTGAATGAGACTTGGGAAAGAACCATTCGAGCTAACATCTTTCACTATGTGTTTTTACAGGGATATAAGGTTAGATCAAAGCATATCGCTATTAAATGATAATAACTCTCATCGATAAGCACGTCAGCTAGTCAGAGTGATGGATATGGGGCTGTTTCTGTCAAATGTATCAATGAAGCACATTCAAAAATAATAGGAGTTGAGCGAAAGTGCTTTACAATCATCACAAAAGGAAAAGCAATAGGGCTATGAATAAAAACAATAAGAAGTGCAATGACTAAATCAAAATCAGTGCAAGGGAAAATGTCCTGACTTCCCCCAGAGATGTACATCCTTTGCAATACTTGTTGCGATCCCTAAAATAGAGAATAATATTGGAATCCATTGTCGACAGTGGTCCTGTTGTTTATTCCAAAAATAAAGTGTTTAATAATCACTGCACAATTAGAACGCAGACTGAAGAATGCAGAAGATGATCGCCCACAGTAAACCATATGAGAATCAGACTGACCTGCAGTTTGAACTTTTTACATTTCTTCGGTAAAATACTTCAGTGAAATTACTGTTTGGTTTGGCAACACTGATAAGCAACATCTCTCAAGACAAAATCCAAGATCTCTGCATTTTTTTAACATTCTTAAAAAAAAATTGAATTTCGAAAAATGCGCCTCAAAGTTTTGTTTTTTTGTTGGAATTCCCAGTCAGATTAATTTAGAACGAATTTTTTGAAAATTCAAGCTGGACATTAAAATTGATCAAAAACATGTAGCGGGATTCCAACCAAACCAAAGTGACTGGCAAGGTTAATGAAACCACCTGGGATGAAGAGCAGAAGTGAGTGAAGAGGAGAGAGGAGCCGGAAACCCAATAACCTAGTGAGTGTGAGGGCGACAGTGCGACTAGGAGGTGGGTGACAAACGGCACCACGACCTGACCTTCTTTGACTCCATTTCATTCGTCTGGATCAGACCAAATCATTTGAGTTGAGCCATTCTGCCCTTTGAGAGGAAACCCGCGCTACTGTATGAGTCACGGATTAAGGGTCGTACATGATGGTGTCCGGTCTTTATGCTAAACTTTGCTAACTGTCTCCTCTATGTACTTCACGTTCAACAAACATATACGAGAGGATCGATCTTCTTGTTCTCAGGAGTGTCTTTACAAATCAGCAGTCACAATTAATGATACTAGATATTTTTACATGCAATTTTCTTGCTCGTTTCAGAACAATGCAGTTTTATCATCCAGCAACTGCGCTGTTGAAACCATCAGGCGCATTGTTGGTGCACTGCTATACTGAAAGTGACTGAGCAACAAAAACCTGGTGTGTGGTCCAGCATTTCACTATTGTATCAAGGGTTAGCTAAATAGTGATCTGTGCACCTGCAAACGCCAGGCGCACAGGGTTTTGTTTCCTCTGAAGAGAAGCATGTTGTCGTACTACCTGGTTCATCCATCCGCATGACAGTGATCAGCCAAGGAGCATGTTCAAGGGAATTGGGGATTTCTACTCTGATTGGTTTATTGCATGCGAATGTTACACCCCAAAACACACCCATGAATTGAGAGAACTGTTGTGAACCGTGCATCTGCCGCTATTACCCGAGCCTAACCCTTCCACCGTGCACTGGAATTGTAAAAATATTGCCCAAATGATTGCTTTCATGTTAAGTTGGTAAGAACTGATATGAATTTGCAACAATCAAGTTTAGGATTAAAATGAGACAAATAGATGGAATGTGATTGCCATAAAATTGTGTCGATCGGATCGCGTCATCTCCCCTTAACTACGGACCCTGTGGCATATAAAGAGGCTACAAAGGCTGCAGATCGCATCGAGGATTCTACCGTTTGAGGTTTGTATTACAAGGAAAAACGAATTTGCCATTGTTATGAAGAGTTCTCTTTTATCCCACATTGTCGTGCTCCACCTTTACTGAACATCTGAAGTGTGACCCTTCATCTTACTTTAATTCTAACAAACCCTTTTGATCTGCATGTTCATGATTCATAGACCAGACTGAGAGAGCAGCGGCACCGGTTTATACTTCGCTGCTGTTTCTCATCGCTGTCAGGACCAACATGCCTCACAAAGGTCAGCAGAGTTGTTCTTGACGGTCTGATGCGTGCATACGTATAAAACTAATTCTTATTCAAGTAGCGAACACAAGCCCAACAGGAACAAAGATGCAACTGATCCAATAAGGGGCCCTACAAGATCGCTCTACCAGCCAATCAATGTGTCCACAATTAGAGTCGCTCTAATTAGAAACCACTGTTCTGAGCACCGGCTGAGGCAGTTCATTCATCAATATGAAATTAAGCAGCAGCCACTTAGCATGGGATTACTATCATGAGTTAATTTGTATTGGAATCAATTCATTTGTGCCGTTTGGCCGCAATCATGCCACGAGGCTGCACGTCGGAGTGCCTGAGGGGTGTGCGAGTCCATAAGGCTCGCTCCTATCTGAGAGAGGGAGCGAGAGAGAGAGGTGCACCAAGACAAAAGGAGACAAGAGAGAAAGAGCACAAACTGGGAAATTACCAGCGATTCCTTCCCGCGGAAGAGACACTTATCGCAAATCAAGCTGAGTAAATGAAAGGAGCGGCGCAAATCAAATAGCCCATCTTAACCACCTTGGTAATATCCAGCAGCTAATAAAACACCGCGTCCTCAGACCCGTCCTGTCTTGTGCGGCTCTGACAATGTCAGACGCTCTGATGACACGAATATATCATCGCAAATGTGTCGTTAAAGAAGATGAGATGGCCGTTGGATTTCCACAGTTATCTCTGCCCCTGCCTCTATCTTTGACACCTCCTCTCTTCTCTTATCTCTCTGACACACACACACACACACACACACACACACACACACACACACACACACACACACACACACACACTTGTGAACGCGCAGGAACACGTGTCCTCACATACAAATTCCGGCTTGTTTGCTCCCAAGGGGAGACGACGTACTGTAATTGTGTGCAGCAGTGTGAATACCACAGTCATTTCCATCCTAAACGCAAACTTCGTGGTGGGAGCTGCAGAATTAAAGCATCTTCCGACATCGCGAAAGGCAGAAGCGCACGCCGCTCACAGTGAGGAGAGCGAGTGTACCAACACATTGTGCGCTTGTTGTACATTTTCATATACTGGCAGGACCGTGAGTCATTTTTTTTATGACTCAGCTTTGCATGGTAGGTTATCAGGCTGTGGTTTTGTGAAAAGCCACAGCCATTACTCAGTTGAGGCATTTCACTTGTGCTCGTGTTGTTCATGCAGTTAGTGTAAATGAAAGGCAGTGTGGAGAAAGAGGGAAGAGGGAAAAAAAATTACCTTGATGGAAAAGAGATGGCTTTTGCACACTCGCTATAGACATCATAAATCTGTGATGAGTAATGGGCCGTACTCTCATTGTGCAAGTGCAAAACAGCACAACGCATGATAAAGTGCAACTTTTGAATTCTAGGAAATTATGACAATGACCTTTTGCACTATTATCACCATCAAGCAACGGAGTGGAAACAAACACAGAAACTTAAAATGTTCCACCCATGAGACCTTCACAGCAGCAAACGTGACTAAATGTGGAGACGAGCTGTCTCTGGTTCCTTCTCTGAGCTTGTTAAGAAAAGTTAATTTAAAAGAGTTAATGTAACAGTCCAAAGCGGCTGTTTCAAATGTTTCCAGGGGAAGTGGACAAAAGGAAGACGTGCCCGCACTTGATTAGCGATTTCTTCAATCTCTCAGGGAACACAGCTCCAATTCAGCCTAATATCAGTAGAAAATATTGCGACTCATTCGTTAACAAGATTTGACATGTGTGATCTCGTGAGGGTCTTCCTTATGAATGAGTCTTTCCACATTTTCCCACTGTCCACTGTTGCCGTGAACACTTTCATCAGACACTCCGCTGTCCACACGACAGAGTTTCGGATGGAAAAGTGTTGGAAACTTAAACAGCAAGAATTGGGGAGCCATTTAAAATCGGCTTTTATGCACAGGCCGTCACGGGTGAAGACTGGCTGTGCTGCATTTGATCATGGCAGCATGTCGGTCGTGCTTGTCGTGACAAGCAGGTGGCAAAACCCACCTCGGTGGAGAACAAGCAGCTCGGTTAATGAAGTAGTTGTAACGTTTACTCGCTCATCAGCTGTTAATCAACCGGCAGCACGTCCTGCAGCACGTCCTGCAGCGGCGTCACTGTGGTGAACTTTTCTCACTGGATTACATTTTTGACAGAAATCGTTTCCAATTAGATTCACCCACTAAAAGTCACGTGGAATAGATGTGAGTTCATGAGTCTGTATTGTTGACCGTTCTGTACCAAAACGGAGAACTCCACCTCTTTGACAACACCGGTGCACTAGCGCAAAAAACAGTAATATGCAAATACAGTATAATTATTTAGCTGCAATTTGTGTGTAATAACCTGTGATTAACAACATGTCCCGCATTACTGTAAGTGCATGACTTCCATCACGATTACATCATGGAGTAGCTTTAAGCGCCAGGACACAAATACTGTATCTGGTGGATAATGTAGTCACTTGCTCCGTGTCCCATCTGTCCACCAAGTTTCTTGGAAATCAATTCTGTATTTTTTTGCTTAATCCTGCTCACAAACAACCAAACCAACGAACAGGGGTGAAAAAAGGAGGTAATAACCAATACGTTTGAGGGAAAGAAGGCTACATTGCTCGGTTACATTTGAAGGACTTTCGGAAATGGGTCGGTACTTGTCAGCCTGTTATGACATATTTTGTCTAAAAAAAACTTAGGGTTTGAGTATCCAGCCTCTGAAATGGGACATGGAGCCCGACGAACTTCTGCATCCCTCTGGCAAGGTGAGAACTTGAAGTGAAAGTTAAGGTGTAGAAGGCTACGGATGGGCCATCCGTATCTCAATTGACATTGTTTATTGCCTACAATCTTCAGCTTTTTTACACAGTGGACAGTGTGGTCAATTCGTGTTGCATCACACACAATAGATCAGAAAATCCTGGTTGTTTTTGTCGGAGAATTTAGTGCTCACTTGTGTAATCTGCTTACCAGAGTTCGTGCTCATCCCGAAACATTGTGCGACTATGTGGAAGGCCCAGAATGAAGAAAAACAATAAAGCTCTTTGTGCAGGGGACCAGCAGGCTGCGGATCTGTCAAGCTAAATTTGATTTCTATTACAAGGGGCAGGAAGTGCTAGATGGCCCTTGGACACGAGGCTTAGAGGATTGACAAATTGAGTCACCAAATGCCTGCTTTGAGCGATGGCCCAATTTTGTGATCGACAGTCCACTAAGACCTAAGTCACCCTGAGAGACAGACGCTTTGGCTCCAGCCTCCAGTGAAAGGCAACAAAAGCCTCTGAACTTCTACACAGATATCTGCAGACGTGTACAGCACAAATTCACCAACACGTGTCCATGTTCCCTACAGAGCAAATACTTCAAATCTCAACATCTCGTTGCTTCAAATCCTGGTCGGTATTTCCTGCTTGGCAACTCCTCACGCTCTATTTACTCCCTTGTCGAGGCCAACTGTTGTTCACGGTCTTCATAAGCTGTTATGTTCTACACCGGGAGGGTGGATTATAAACTACAACAGACACCAAAGTTGGCTTTAGGGGATTTAAAAAAGATATATATATATAAAAAAAGATCAAAGATTCTTTTTGAGACTTATCTGACCTACTATTACCACCACTAAATTCTGGGATAATTTCATTTCACGGCTAGCATTATCTAAATCATGATTTAGTTTTCTTTATTTGATCAGAAATGCTACAGAGAAAATACAATGAATTTTTAAAAAAATTAAATAAAATACTATAAAAACCAAAAATGGGTGGCGTTAGGTGTTAGGTATATCCCTTGCCTGTAGGGGGTGCTGCAGCACCCTCAGCACTCCTACTACTAGCGTCCCTGGTTCCACGTGTAGCACCCAATTCCATATCTTGCTATTATATCTAATTTTGATATTGCAACAACGTTTTTTGTAATTATAACCTGTCATTTCCTTTCTCATAGTAGATTTTGTTCTAACTTTCCTATAAGCTCCAAACTACTGATTTTGTCGACTGCTACAACATTTAATAATAACAGCTTCGAGTGATAATTAAAATGACCAAATAAGCAGAGGCTCTTATGACAGTCTGCTAATTTGTCTGCATTAATTCCCCCTCTGTTGTTGTTATTATTGCAGTTCTTTGCCGTCTTATGTCTGATTTGCCGGATGCAAAGCCTGCCATCGCTCACGCTGATGCCCTTCTATGATCATATCAGCAGATTCTAATTACTGCCGAGTCGTGTGCAAATTCGTCTGCAGCTAAATGATGCTTTTCATCCAGAAAATTACCAAAAATCCGAGCAGCATTATTAGCGCTTTAGCACCACTCCCCAGGCGACCATCCATTCGTCTTTCCTTTAATGTCTTTATCCTCTCCCCCGGCACATGCACATGCTCGTCCATCCATGACAGCTAGCTACTGTGCACAGTTGGTGGTTTTCCAAATCTTTGTAAAAGGCGCAGTGTTTTAACATGTCTATTTCAATCTCCCCAAATGAGAGAGAACTCACGCGAACTCATGCAGTCTACAGGACATGTAAGTTATAATGACTTTTAATTTTCTGAGTTGGACTAATTTGTTATCAAATTTTGGATCTGGTCTGCAATTTAAAAAGTGGTCAATGTTATGGATTAATTAATTTTACAAAACAACCATTGTAGTCTTTTCAATTCCTTTTAGCTCTTCAGATACTCTGTCTCTTGTTGTTCGCTGCTGTTTGTATCGCTTGTATTTATCTGATCCAAGATCATTTTCAAGTAACATGGATTTTATGTGCAAGCAATCGGCTGGAAATGCTGGAAAGAGATGTGCAAGACTAAAGGAAAATCCCCAAATCTTAGTGGGGGAAATGAGAGAGCAGCGCTTTAATATCCCTTCTGACCAGGGGCGTCACAACAGGGTAGGAATTGCGGGCAACTGCTTGGGGGCCCGAGCTGAGAAGGCTGATTATGTTAATCCACAGCAACAACTATTTTGTCAGAACCCCCTTAGATTGAACGCTAGGTTATGTACAGGAGACTGCTACACCACCATGGTCGGAAACCCCCTAACAAGGCCTCATGCCACTAGCTCTCTGCCAAAAGCTTAGAGGTTTGGTTCAAGATTTAAATGTCTAAATGTCTAAATGTCTAAATGTGTGTGTATGTGTGTGTGTGTGTGGGAGAGATGGTGGAGGGAGTTTGCTCGTGAACTTTATCACTTTACCATTATTTATGTGAATGCACAATTTGCCATTTGATCCGAGGTGGGGTGGGGTTTTTAGTTTGGTCCGATGGAGGGCCCCCCAGGTCCACACTCCTGTCCCCTACCACTGGCATATCAGACTATGAGATTGTTAATCTCAGCAACACTTTGTTGGATGAATGGCCATCATCTCTACTGGCCATGATATTCACCACAGTAACTGCTCGGATCAGTGAACACAGCAAATCCCTAGTGTGGACGAATCATCGTCTAAACCACTTTGTGTAGAAGAGAAACTGAAAGTCAGCAAACCTGTGATGGACGGAGCACAACTGGGTAATCATTTTTCCATTCACCGCTGATCACAGCAATCGGTGAGTAAATCCATTTGAGTAGATCCATTGAAAAAAATGATCTTCCCCATTAAAAAAACAGAGAAAGGGTTAGTGGTAATAAAAAAAGAAAATCTTACAATAGCATTGTCACATCCTGACACCAACATGCTAACGTGTTTACCATCTATACAGTATTAGCTTAGCAAGTTAACAGTGGGGAAGGCTCAGGGCCTTCTAGACCTTCAGAGAAGGTCAAATATATCAGGATTTCAAATGTTACGTTTAATCTCATTCTTTTTATAATGAGTCTATGACTATCTTCAGTTGAACTTTAGCTAAAGTTTTCAGAAATTTAATTGGTTGGTTACTGGAGTTACCAGAGGAGATTTCACTTTTTTGTTGTCGTCCAGGCAGAGAAAACATTAACTGGCTCTCTCATTGATTAGGAGTTCATAACCGGGAGAGAAAGTCTGAAGCCCCCATAGTTAGTTCAATAACATTGACATACACGTCATTTCCCCAGGTTTTCCTGAAAACCCACAGCAAACTCAAGGGGTTTATCTGTCTTTCTGTCCAGAGCTCTGACAGTCTGCTTAAACAACTTTACAAAAGGACATTTTCATAAAAGAGTTTGCACCAGGGTGCCACCAATCTTTGGTAGCTGTTCAGCTAGCTGGCGAGCAATTGCCTATGGATGTGATTATTCCAAATACATTTTGCAAGAAGTGAGGAAGAAAAAACGGCCCAACAGCCTGCAATGGACTTCACAACTTACTTACCATATTTTTATGAAACCCCCCCTGTATTCTTCTGGGAACCCTTATAGACACAAGGAATATAAATATTCCAGGAATGGACAATCAATCTGACTACGCGACCAATCCAGGTTGTAGGTTTAGGTTGAGTTGAAGATCCTACTCACAGATGCTATCCCACTGACTGACGAATCAAACAGCCACTGCTAAAGATATGCCACTCTCATGACTAAAAACATCAGCCTCCAGAAACTTATACTGGTCATGCCGTGGCCTGATTCTTTAACCGTGTGGACTCTGCTGGGTCAAATGCTAAGTATCTTTCACCCTAAAACCCCAAGTCTGACTCACATCCAAAACCTAAAACCTGTTATTCAAGACTTTGGGCCGACAATACATGCCTCCTCCAATCTATAGTGGACAACAGAGAGGAAGTTTTATTGTTAAAGGCGCTCTCCTGACTGCTCTCGCCGTCGTGAGTCCAGCTGTGTCCCGGCCTGCCGGCTGCTGGCTCGGCTCTAGGCTGCCTGTCACAGTGTCAGCTCAGAGAGACGGCCACTCACGGCCTGTAAAACACTGCTGATGGCTAAACACTCACACCATCCATCATGCAGGTGCAAGGACTGTACTTATTCCCAAGGGGCTTCACACGCACGCACACGCACACACACACACACACACACACACACACACACACACACACAGGAATACGCAAACATACATGCCTTTGGGCCATCGTTTAGTGGAAGTTATCGATTAGCCCTCTGCAATTAACACATACTCCCACTGGGAATAAATCAGTACTGATGAATCACTTGTTTTGGTGGTGGAAGTGTGCGTATGTGGATGTAAAGTGTGTGTGTGCATGCTTGCATGCGTGCGTGCACGAGTTATTGGGTCATTAAGGTGGAAGTCAGGCCCTGAGGTGAGCTGGAGTAAAAGTGCCCCAGTCAACAGTATAAACCTGCTGCTGCTCTGTGGACTGACAGACGTGTAGAGCCCAAACCACAGCGACCAACGTCCTCACAGGAAATTAACCCCCCCAAAAAAGGCAGGAAATAATGAGAAAACAAAGTACGTAAGTTTGACTCCAAGTTTCAGGGTCAAAAAAAAAAATGTCATGAAAAAGGTCCACAGGATAGTACAGATTGCACTGTATAAAATCACGTTGGTCCAAAAGTAAAAGCTGCAGGCTGGGTCGGACAGACAATGAGGCCACAGCGACTCTTCCATAACATACTCCATCTTTTGTAACTGAAGCGATTTTTGCACTGCTAAGTGTTTTGCTGCTCAGGCCAGCTGCTGCGCTAACTCGCTGTCATGGCTTCTGCTTCTCCAACTGCACATTCGGCATTTCATGAGCCGCGTTTCCACCCTGACCATCATTCACCTTCTTACTCATGAGTCTCAGTTGCCCGGGGGAGGTGACAATCGTCACTCCCCCAATCTTTGCCGTGCTTAGCTCGCTGTATTCTTGTGGAAGACTACAAGTAGAGATTAGACAACAAATATCAACTGTGTCCACTACAACCAAGTCCAGTTGCTCCTGATTCAACACCCATTGTGGATCCTTGAATGTTGGAGACAAGTCGACACTGGGCGGGTGGCAGGGCACACCTTGCACAGATCTGCAGTCTGTCACAGTGCTGACAGAGTCAAACAAGCATTCACGCGCACATTCACACCAAAGGGCAATTTTGGACTAACATTAACAAACTAATCAAGTACTGATCTAATTAAACATGTCTATCTGCCAAATCATGATGAATGGTATCAGGGCGTGATGGGGTGTGAAAAAGGGCAATTTTCCCAATAAGGTTCTTCTTCAAATGGTAGACTCGTCTTCTTACCATCAACCATGCCACTACGTACAAATAGAGACTTGGCTTGATCCCACAACTTGCGGGAGAGACCTCTCATCATCAGATTCGTGAAGCATTTGGGCAAGGTACTTGCAAAGTCATTAGTCATTTCATCTACAGGATATAAATTCTGGGATATTTCACAGGTGTTTCATGTCACCTTTACTTTTTTGTCAAGACAAAACATTAAATCATCATCTACCTTTATTATATTTAACTATCCCGTTAAGGAGGTTATATGATTGGTTTGATTTGTATGTTGGTTTGCATGATTACTCAAAAAGTTATGGACAGAATTGCATTCAAATGTTATCAAAGATACTATAGGTCTGGAGCATGGTAACAGGTGGTAACAGGTGGTAACAGGTGTCCTGGATCTCTGGAGGGATCCAGAGATCCAGGACACCTGGGAAGGATCTCCTCCTTGGCGGAGGTCTGCACTCTCTGTTTGCTCTTGTTTTGTATGCATTTTACTCTTTCACTCCTCTAGCTCTGTTCCTTTTGGCAGGTCGGAACAATGTCCGTGAAAACCAAAAACCAACAAAAATGCTTTTAACTTCTTCCTCCTGGCGTTATGCTCCACCCCTCCACAACATTTCATGGAAATCGGCTGAGTAGTATTTGCGCAATCCTACCAATGAACGCCAATGAAAACAACCGCATTGGCAAAGTTAATGAAACAGAAATCCATGCGCCTCTTGTGTACAAGTCCTGCCTCGCTTGTGTTTGGTCACTGGACGTGATAATGATTACATCATTACTGATTTGAAGAATGAAACCTGAACAAAATGCTATTTGAGTGGCAAAGCTCTGTGAAAAACAAACTGCCGTGTCTGATTCCATTTCACGAGCGACCCCAATTTCTAATTCTGCCTGTCACTGTAACCCCTCCTCTGGCTTTCAGCTCCAACTGGGAAGGAACGAGCAGTGAAGAAACTAAATCTTGAGAAGACAATTTCATTATACGCAATACAGCGTTATTTTATTGCACATGCAGGAACCCATTTACTTTCTTAATTTAATCAGCTGGGCGTTTATTAGCCCATTCATATATTTTTTAGCACAGGGTTCCCGCCTCAGTGTCTCCCTGCTCGTTGGGAACTCGACGGAATAGAAAAGATGGGGGGGCTTATTTTGGTGGGGAGTTATAAAGGTCATGTAGAAAATTGAGGTTGGGATAATATATGCCATCAATTTGCAATTCATTTTCACCCCCCGCCCGGCCGTTGGCTATCTTCCTCAGCAGCTTCATGTGCCATTTTATTGATGGAATATATATTTGTCAGACAGCATGGTGGGCATCAGTGGGATTTACATCCAAGGTCCAGACAAATAACGGCTCTACTTAAGATTTGAGTTTATTCATTAACTTAGCCATTTCTGAGATTTGGTTGAAGAGCCAGAAACAGAAGCTGCTTTGAATTACAAGAGAACACTGGCACTGCAAAGTATAACTGACCTTAATGAAAGCGACGAAAAAAATATAAAATCGATTTAACTGAAAATATGTCTCATTTGAATAATAAAAGATGTCAGACGTTCCTTCTTGAGCTGGTTGCACCACGGAGCAACGTTTTGCTTTCATAATGTTACTGTTAAATGTTCATGTAACTTAAATAAATCACAGTTTCTTATGTTTATTTTCCTTTTGTGTCCTCTGGGTGTTGAGTTTGAGTTCTCAGATGCTCCGACACATGCTAAGCAAATAAGATTTTTCATATCCTTATTTATTTGAAATTTAATAATAAGCCCTATGTCATCTCCAATATCCACCTGTGAGACCAACATAGTCGTTTAATGAACTACAATTGTTGTCTCAAAAAACGCACGAATTCCGAGCAAATCGCTTCCCCTGTGCGATGTAGGCCTGAAACCAAACCGAATGGCGGTTTATTTGGGATGATTTACAGAGAAAACTTACCGACCTTGTCAGTTAAGTGACAGTGGGACCCTCCAGACACAAAACAGAGCCACTTTTGTTGATTGCCGCGTTTCTGTGGAGCTTTGTCAAAGATAAGTGAACTATAGGATGAGTGGG
Organism: Scophthalmus maximus; assembly: GCF_022379125.1. Taxonomy (NCBI): domain Eukaryota; kingdom Metazoa; phylum Chordata; class Actinopteri; order Pleuronectiformes; family Scophthalmidae; genus Scophthalmus; species Scophthalmus maximus. The sequence goes on from NC_061525.1 coordinate 19,823,147, forward strand.
GCTGACAGAAGGTCCCGCCGGAACAGCTCCATCCTTTAACACTCTGATTGATCACATTACAGTTAATTAAATATTGGCAATTTGCTCCCCACCAAGGTTGGGGCCATTAAAGTTTACTCCCCAGCCACATTTGTCACTTTCCATGTCTGTTTTATCACCAGCGCTTGTCACCTCCTGTGTGTTAAGTGGATGATGATAAACGCCTGAACCCCTTCATTTCTCTCACTTGAACATTTTTACCTCCTTATCCTTTTTTTTCTTTTTGCGGTTCAGCTTCTCACGCTTCCCACTGGCTTTTCATTTCAATGGAGTATGACAGCTCCAATGAAGGAGTGTGCCGCAGTGAGTCTTTTCCATATTCCACGGTCTGTGTGTAACTGTCAGTATCTCAAAGGGGATCAGGCAGGGTGAAAATGACAGGTAAGAGCCAGGAGATGAAAATGACACTATCGGGCAAAGGCAGAAGTAAAACACAATTGTTCAGCTGTCACCTAAGGTGCTACCCCAATAAACTACAATAATGCTGATGGGCAGGATTGTGCCGCACGTCTGACACACTCATGGTATTAAGATGGCTATCATTCTCACTGACAATAAAGTGGGAGCAGCCCGTCCCCCGCTTCCGATACGAGTTGAACTCTTCCAGAAATCCCTTCGGTATCACATGGGGGTCGTGAGGAGGCCGAGTTAGCCGATAGGGATGGACACAGATTGTTTGTCCACCTGGGTATGGTTACGGAGTGATTCATTACTAATGCATCCAATTTACAGGACTTAGGGGGAAGAGAAGACAGCATATCACTTCTGTTAAGCCACAAGGCCTTTCTTGAAAATGAGCCATCCTTTTTTATTTGGGAGGGGGATGCGTGGATAAGGAGGATCTAGGCTGTAAAGCACAAGGGCTGTGATTGAATGCACAAGATAAAATCCTCCGACACTTGACAATTACTTATCAAGAGCTGGCCAACCCTGTAAATGAGTCTGATTAAGGCTGTGGCAACGCGGCTTTGCATAGTGAAACGGAGAAGGGGGTTGTGGGTAAACTGTAACTCACCCAGGGATAGAGAAGTTAATGTGGATGCCTCCGAAATCTCAATCTCACATTGTGTATCTGAAGATCTTGTTTGTGAAATAATTGGCTGCAAACACAGGGACATGTTGCAAGACAGGGTCAACAAGGATTTTTTTAATAATTTGTGTTTCATCCTTTGTTGTCGTACAAGTAATATATTCCAAGTATTTTAAAGTGTCAAAAGTAATAAGCGCTAAGTCAAAGAGTGTCGGCAGATGCAGTGTCATAAAGCATGTGACAGGCTTTAGTCAAAAGTTCTGATTCTGATTCTCTGCTGTTTTCTCACCATACCTACAGGGTTTCTAAAACGTGCTTAAAATGAACTACATTGTGCAATGTATCCTGGAGTCTGTATGAATGTATGAAATCAGCCTAAGATGCAATGAAAAGCATTCATGGGGAAAAGCGTGCAGACTTTAGGACATTCTCTTCTTGTAAAGGAGTTGTGGTGTTGAATATTACCTTCAAAGGTAGTTGTGGGTGGAAGTAAAAAAGGAAGGAGAGCTCGAGGGGGAGTTCAAATCCTACATACCTCGTCAACTCTGCACACCAATCGGTGCATGAAATGGGCATGCGGGTTGGATTGTCAGTTTTGGACATCTACTGACATTGTTGGAAGCAGCCTTCCCTACTCCAATGTCGGAAAACTGGCAGCAAGCTGCCGTGCGAGGCCTGACAACTGGAAGCTGTTCCGGGGGTTGGTGTCTTGCTCAGGGACACGGGCATGTGGACTGGAGGAGGCCGGAATCACACCAGCAACGCTGTGATCAGTAGATGAAATATTAACTTTGCCAAGGAGGTTACATTTTCACCCCTGTCCATTTGGATATGGTGGAAGGATGGGATATATTGGCCAAGAAAGAATCCATATAATTTTAGGGTGGATCCGGGCAAGGGGGCAGATTCAGGAATTTTTGATCACTTTCTTTAAAATTGTGAAATTGGGTGCTTTCTTATATATTTTTTTTCACATATTGCCCAGGGAATAATTCATGAATCTAGATGAAAACAATCATATTTAGAGGACTTACAGTATATATGTGTTTGAGCAGTTTGGTGCGGATCTAAACAAAGATCTGGACCTATTGGATTTAAATGTGCTTACATAAGGGGACTGTCTGGCCTCGGCGGAGGTATGCGCTCTACTGAATTACATTCTAGTTCTACATGCTGAGCAACAACCATTCCATCCATGCGTTCATGTAACGTGTATGTAAAACTCAACATACAGCTGTACACATGCTCTGCAGCATATGGAAGCCCGACAAACATGAGCCCAATCACTGAGAGGATTCGCTCAGGATGATCCAAATGGGGGACACTCTGCCAATGTCACCCTATGGCCATGGAGTTTAAATATGTGCATTCTCATCAGCCGACTTCTGCTGAGGTAGCACATACAAGATTGCAAACTGACAGCATATTGCAAACTGACAGCATCCTGTAATTTGCTCTTCCACTGCTCTGACATAAAGGAGTAAATTGCATCCAGGCGGAGGAAGACTCACTGAATATTGCGGATCCCCTGAGTCGAAACCCCCCCCCAACTCTCCACCTCTTTAAGTGAGTGTTTCTCCTTCATATGTTAATGCATTTCTTTTGGCACAAACTCAGTCTTTCATAGACCTAAAGACGCTCTACATCATAGCAGGCGCCAGGTCAGGCTGATAACTGTGGACCCTGCCAAGACATCACTGGAGTGCCATCGCCGAGGCCTTGACCTAAATGTGATAACATTAGTGGAGGGTGTAGTTCCAGAGTGACAACTGGGTTAATCATGTCAAGTGTTTCTCTGCTGACCATCCTCTTTTGGCTGCTGGCCACATACAGCAGATGCAGTGCGTTGCTGTACAGGAGACACACTGCACATTATTCTGCTGTCTGTGTTCAAATTGCAAAGACAAACATCCAAGTAAGCACTGCGTTCTACAATCTACTGACCACATACTCTGTTTGCCAACTCACGGCGGAGAAGCAGAAATGTTTGTCTCTTCGACAAAACATTTCTCCCTGTAAAATAGCTGGAGGCTCTTGCGCTTTGATTTCTGGGCGCTGACACGGAAACTTGATGTTTACTGATGTCTTTGAAGCTTTTCCGATAGGCACCATTTGTAGCCCGTGCAAAGATACATCCCGGCAGCGCTCGACGTACGAAACGAGAGGAGGAGGCGTTTCCTAACAACAAAATGGATCCACAACACGTTCCAGCTGTGCTCAGCCTGTGTCGGTTACCCAGCGCTTCTTTTCCAACAAAGTTGGACAATCCAGCAAAAAATCTAGATCGGATTCCGTCTCTGCATATATACATGCGATCAACTCTATGTTAAAATAGGGACGTGCTGCAGTTGTGGCAACCAAACAGTGGTTTGGGCTAAAATACATGGCCGTGGTTACGCAGTGACTGTGGGTTTGGGTTAGTTTGAGGTTCCCTGAACTGCAACTCTGTCGTTCATGAAAGATGAAAGTGGCACACTTTTGACGCTCAAATGATGTCAACTTCACGGCTTGTAGCTCTATGGGAAGTTTAACAATTTTGGAGTTTGAAGATAAAACACTCTAGGATGAGGGGAAAAAGAACAACGTGTCAAGAGGACAAAAGGCCACCTTTTGTGTACCGCTGATAAAAGTAATGGGCATGTGATGAAGCAGAAAATTGATAACATCAGTGCCCCTGAAGGGGAGAAGTGAGTGGTCCCCGCGCCGTGCTCTCTACTTCACCTTTGATGCAGCAAACTTTCCGCAACCCGTGAGTCATTGTGGACACAAATAACTCATAGTGTGGAGGAGACCGTGGTTCGCTACTGCATCTGTGAAGCAGAGTGACGGCAACATTATGTCCTCGTAAGACATAGGCAGTAAAAACCTGTTTCTCTTTTTAGGAATCCATGGCTTACAACATATTATGATCGTTAAACAATAATTTCTTAAACCCATAGCAACAGACAACCTGCAAAAATGTGCATTATTAAACCGACCTAACCCGACCTGTCAAAACCGCTAACTTTCAGCTGAGCTCGTTTTTCCCCCTCTCTCTTTTTTTCTTCTAATGATCATAAACAGCAGATGCAGCGTTCATAAAGCACTTGGTTTCACTTTCATTCATCATCATGCCTATTAATAAAAATATGTAAAGCAAGAATAGGAAAAAAAAACAGATGGAGTGAAGCCTGCTGTGCGTCATCCGGCACCACGGAGGCGTGGAGAGCGGCGAGCACGGAGAGAGAAACACTGTTTCATTCAATAACAACAGTGATGCACTTATGGCTGATAGACAGATAGAGACGCGATATTTATTCTATCCGAACTCCTTCGTGGAAAAGTATAAGCCTTTGTAATCCTAAGTGTTTCATAAGTCGGTTGACTATTTTGTTTTGGCTTATTTTTCCAAAGGCGAGGAGGAAAATCGAATCGCTTGCATGTGCCTCAAAGAGAGGACTGAGCAGCGAGCATGAAGGTCCATGTCAGCACATCAGATTTAGATGATCATCAGTTCAACCTCCACATGGGCATTAGAAGATCAGAATAAAACAACACGGCCAACTAAAGACGGGCATAGAATCCTCAGCTGACGAACAAACAGCCTTGGGTCTTCCCTTCGCTCGTCTGCTGCCTGCTGCAGGTAGGCGGGAGCGAGGGGCGGGTGGGGGTTGACAGCACCATCATCTGCCTCCTCCTCTGTCGAGCTGCCCCCCCCCCCCCCCATCTCCAGCGTCTTCTGTCGGTTTGTCCTGCATGTGTTGTCATCCCGCTCGTTGCCGTGTTTGTGCTGGCAGCAGTTCCGCCTTCTTAATATTTCTTCAAACCATTCAGCATCCAAGCCCAGGTTGTAGCCATACTGTTTCCCAGCAAACGAGTGTCGATGGAAGATTAGTTTCATTCGAATGACTAATTCCTTGCAAAGAACGGGGGGGGGGGGGGGGGGGGGGGGGGGGTGGGGGGGACACACTGCACAATCCAAATCTTGGTCCCATTTACAATGTGTAAGTCAATAGCTCCGGTGTTCTTGGGCATTTTTCAAAAACGGTACCAGGCACAAGCTGCGGGACTCGGCGGAGTTATCCCTACGAAATGATTCACATTGATAACCCTGCATCTCTTTCAAGTCGGTACAGTCAGCCACATTGCAACACTTGAGAAGTCGGGGGCAGGGAAACAGACAGAGGAGGAAAGATACATAAAAGTGTATTACGTGACCTGTATGTACAGCCTGCAGTCAATCCTTGAAAGATCCTGCTTCTGTCTCTCACCTGACAGATTCCTTTTACATGTGCCTACCTCCTGTTGGCTGTGCCTCCACGACGTAAGGGCCCAAACCATACACACGCCCCGGGCAAAGGGGGAGAGAGAGACAGATAAGGGGGGGGGGGGGGGGGGGGGGGGGGGGGGGGGGTGTTTCATAAAGCACAATGGAACGAGTTCACTGTGTGAGGCTGAAAAAGATCTACTTTTACTCTTGGTAACGGAGCATTTTATAACTACGATCCGCACCCCTGTCGATAAAGCTTTTACATCTGTTAAATGGTGAACGCCGGTGGAGAAGATGGAGAAAGTAGACGCATCAAATGGACCAACGGATGAAAGCATTGGAAGAGTGAGATAGAGGTGGACATTAGAGGAGGACAGATGAGTCGGGGGAACGAGTATAGGGAATATTTACACTGCATGTAAGCTGCTAAATGCAGCTCTGTCTCTTTTTCTTTTTTCTCCCACTCACCACACATTCTTCTCCGTGGTTTCCGAGTGCAGATCACGGCTATCTCCTCGTGGGTTGCACCTCCATTTTATGCTCCAGCGGATGACAATAATTTAAGCCTCCCGATATGCAAATGTCCTTAATTGGACTGTCACAAGTTCCGTGGCGTCGTCAACTTTGCAAAATGACTGGGGCTGGAGACAGATTGGATTTTGGTGGCCAATCTTGTACACTTAATTTTCAGTAATTTCGCAAGCGTCTCACCGCGGGGTCCTGCGACGAGCCATTTACAAGAATATATATATACGTACACCGGATGGAAGTGCTCCTGTCATTTTCATTCTCTGCCTCATCTCTCTTTCGCTCTCTATACCCAATTACCCCCGTCTCAGTCAGACCCTTCAACACTCATACGACTCGTCTTGTTTGTACCTTTCAGAACCCATGTGACTACGGCTCTTGTTGTTCCCATTCTGTCATATAATCATATTTTTTTCTGCACTCAAAAGTCAGCCATGTTGACAAAAACACATTTTCTTCGCCTGCAGCGCAGATCTAATATCTTTGTTTTTGAAAAGGCCGGGAGCTCGCACGTGTGACAGCCACCACAGCACCACACTGTCAATAATGAGGATTAATGTATACACGCATAGTTTTATCAGAGGGAAGAGCAGAAACTTGTTCAACTGTAAAGGTGTGTGTGTGTGTGTGTGTGTCTCCAAATGCAAAACCAGCTCACGCAATATGAACCTAATGCATTCAGTGTATTCTCCTCCTTTCAGGTAAATGACCTCGACGTGCAGCCTCGTGGATAATGTCTGTCATCTCAGCTGATCCGAGGCTGATACTTATGCCTCATGTTTTCCTGTCGTGTTTTTGTATAATCTTTGCTTATTTAAAACATCGATTTTTGGGGGGGGGGGGGGGGGGGGTTGTTGTTTGCTCGAGGACCTCCATCAATTACTAAGCGCGCTTGTTAAGTGTCAAGTCGGCGCGTGTATTTCATTATAATGCGCAAAGGAAAAGCCTGCCCTCATATATAACTTCCACCCACAACCAGCCGTTCCACGTTAAGTCGTACTTTATCAAAAAAACACCACATGTCAGCGGTTACGATGAAGGATTGTTCAATCGCGTCCCCATTAAAGTAAGTTTCTTGATGGTTTGCAATCAGTCACAATTTAGTATTTACTTTCTCAAGCAATCATTTTTCCTCCCGGTGCGCCCACCCACCCACGCCTCCACTTCACCCACCACCCACCCAGCCAGCCTCCTCTCAGTTAATTGAGTGAACAAGAGGAAATCACATTAGCCACAATGACGTGTTAGGAGAAAAGAAGATAGAGCGCCGGTGCGGAGGAAGGACGACGAGCCCGATGAGGGTGAAGCGGGGGCCTCTGATTCCGTGCAGCATCTCTGCGAATCCACAGTTAGCCGTGGATGCATAAATCCCCAAATACCCCATCTCACTTTTAAAAGATCAGTATTTCCCATTCAATATATGATAGTGGCGAAAGGGGAACGGATGATTTCGGTGGTGATCTCACTGTCAGGTGATTAAAGCTGCAAGACGTTCGGTGGAATGATGTTTTAATAACCTCTGCGCTCCGAAACGCAGAGCTGCAGGTCCAACACAATCCAGGAATTAACTACATGGATGTGGGAGTGGGATTAGTATTAAATTTCAAGCTCCGACTGTCTGTTACGTTTCTATCAAAAAGGAGATTTTCGATCTTTTCTCCATGCAGCTGCCGGGTTGATGTTTAATAACGGCAGTTCATCGCTTATTTATTCAGTGTGACAGACAATTTCTTGCCCTTGCATTAAGAGATTGTACCCATTCAATGAAAAAAAAGTCTAAAGGGAATGAAAGAAAAAGAAATTACTCCCAAGGTAAATCAACCAATGGAGTGGAGAGAGAGATACTGTGGCAAAGGCTTTGAATTCTCAATGTGCCTCAACACAAATCTAAACCCATGTTTGTTTGAATCTAAAAATACGGAACCAGAGTATTTTATTTTTTAGAGCAGTGTGTCAAAAACATCAAATCTGCTGTTTTCTGTCTGACAAACACACACACACACACACACACACACACACACACAGACTTTGTGGCTAAAAGGGATTAGAGGAAGTTGCCAGATTTCAAAGAGAAAGAGAGGTCCTTGTCAGAGCACAGGCGGACAAGAGGACTGAAAGTCAGACAGGATGATTTGGAGATAGGACTGGTAGCCGGATCAGAGGTAGGGCAATGAAAAAAACACAAATATTCAAGGTTGGACAGGATGAACCTCGAACACTTCCGTCGTACATCAAAAGCCGAGTTGAACATTGTTTATAAAACAAATCAATAATAAAAAATAAAAAAAATTACATTTCATTTTCTGTTGAGACATTCTGAGAGAAGCATGGTGGTTGGCCTAACATCCACCCACTTCATTTTTTTTTCTCACAACATTTGAGTTCAGCTCAGAGGGTGTTTTTCTGTGAAGAAATATAAAACGGGATGTGGACAACGTCAGGCGTGACCTGAGAGGATCATTGATTTTGGTGCTAGTTAACGTGCGTTTGATATATTCCCCCCAATAAAAGAATCTCTTGACTTTCGTAATGGCCCTACAGCCAAGTTGGCTGCCTGTTGTGTTGGGAAACGTTCTACAAACCGGTATAAAATGCAAAAAATCATGAAGGTTGAACTACATTTAACGACGTTATCTCTCAGCGCCGACAGCCTCCAGTGTCCCCGAACCTACAGATTCACAGATACGGTGCGGCGTTTGAGGCCCAGCAGACTCTCCGAAATAGCTCTTCCCCATAAAACCAAAGGCGAGGATGATCTCAATTCACGGCTTCATTAAGACACATTCATTTCACGACTTAGCCCAAACTGCGAACTGAAACTGTCGGCGCAAACACACACCGCCAACTGGTGTCAGAGGCGGTTCGGCGCCGCCCTGTTCCGTTTGGACAGGTCGGAGGATCGCGAGGCCCGTGTCTTTCACTGAGACCGACGGAGAGTTAAGTTGGGCGATAAATAATCTAGCGCCGATTTCCAGCCACGCACCCTTTGGAGATAGATAGCAGTCGGGTATACTGACCAACAGCTAATCCTGGCTCGATAGTGAACAATCCCTCGGCCACCATCCATCCACCCATCATCGATACCACTCGTCCTCTGAGGGCCGCGTGGCGCGAGGCGGTGGTACACCCTGGACAGGACGACATCTAATCCTTGATATCTGTAACCACGTCGATCTTCTCCACCTCAAAGTTTCGCCGGCAGCGTGCTCTGCTCACCCCGGGACATCACTTTAGCTTATGGCCGCCGAGCTAAAGCAACTTTCAGCTCGGCGGCCGTGGCGAAGACCGAGCGCTCTAATGCGACACCTACACGCACCTCTGAATTGTAGCATCGACTAATGTTATGTCTCTTACATCTCTCTCAGATGTTCTCTCTTTTGGAACATCCGCAGGCTGAAAGCGCAGATCTGTTCATCGACAGCACCAACATACTCCTTGAATTTCGTCTTCACGAGTTAATCCTCTTTACATACGGAGCACACGCAGCGTGGAAGGACCAAACGCCTCAGATCCCTAATTTTAGTCGCACGGAATGCTTCAGTTTGAAAGCAGCTACATCAGTCAGGCCTCTCCGCTTCTCAGCGGGACGAGGCGGTAGTTGACTGGAAATTCTGCTTAATGGCATTCAAGAGAGCCTAACACGTGTTCCTCTTTTCACTCGCTTTTGAGAGAACAAAGGAAGGAAGGCACGGCGCTGACTCCGCCTGCTCCCCTCTGCCAGCTCTGTAACTCATCAAAAGACAAAAAGCCTGGGAAAAAAAGAAAAAGAAGAAGAAAAATCTCATTACAAAGACTATTTTTGCTGTGGTTCAGCGAGGAGGCAGATTGTATTTCAGTACTTCATTAATAAATGAGTATGTGAACAATGGCAAGAGTGATGGCTCCATTGTCTCGACGCCAAAGAATAACGCACTCACAATGCCAGAAGCGAGTTCGCCATTCTGCTGCCGGTGCTCTTCAGCTCGAAATAAAATTTGCACGAATTCACTTTACCGCGGATTAACGCTGTGCTTGAGTTTCACCTCACAGGGTTGTGGGGCGTAAGCAGTTACATTCGGTCCGTCCATCTGTCACAAACAGTGTCAGGAAAATGGATGCGATTAGATTGAAATCTTCTCCGAGGGGAGAGAGCGGTCACCCGGGAGGAAAGTGGTGCATCGGCGGCGGCGGCGGCTGAGTCTCGGGGAAGGGGTGCGGGATGTCACTCCGACCCCCGAAAGCACCGGAGCTCAATGAAATCTGACAGGTGGAAATTATTTGGGCAAAGACGACAAAGATAATAAAAAAAAGAGCGCTCGTCTGCAGGAGAGAGGAAAGAAAGAGAGTCCCGGACCAGGATACACGCAGAATGACTAATGGAGGAGGGAGGAGCTGGGCCGCGGTGGGAGGAAAGGCCGAGCGCATCGCGCGGACGGATTAGAGGAATCTGACAGCTTTGGGTTTTTTTTCAGATGGACTATCCCTCTGCAAAAAAAAAATTGTTTGAATCGGTTACTTTTTAATCATGGTTTAAAGCGACGGCTTTTGAGGGAACTGAGACGGCGGTACCTGTTGAAAAAAAGGACTGTCGCCTTATTGAAAACAGGCCCCTGGCCCCGCCGTAGTTTTTTTCCCTTCCCTTCATTCCTTTCAGCTCATGAAAAGAGTTCCCACCGGAACGCTCCCTCTTGAAGCTCACATCTGTATTTTTTATTCACGGTCGCGACAGAACTCGGTGGAAGTGATGTGTACTTTTCCGCGTACGAGGCGCGACGGAGGCGACATTTGTGGGATCTCACTGTGGATGACGTGGGGCAATTTAACTCCCCGCCCGAGCTTTACTACGGCGACAGCTCAGAACCAACGGGTGACGCGACTTCGACGAGACGCCGACATGCTTCCTTCGATTTGATGTACCCCGTCAACACATGCGTGTTTTTACCTCAAAACCCTCTTCTACTCATGATGCACTGTATATCACTTCCACGCATTTCTTCATTCGGGCTCCGAGTCACGCATTATTTCGCCTTTAAAAAAAACCAAACACCTTTTCAATCTCTCTTGTTAATAAAGACAATGCGCTGGTCGTGCTTCCCCACCCGCCGCTGTCTTAAGCTCCCTGCTACAGTAATGAGATACTTTTCATTATCAGCTTGAGATCTGTTCCCCAATCAGACAGGCGGCGAGCGGCTAATTAATCGGAGCGCATTAGTCTGCCTGTATGTTTGCCCAGGTCTGTTTGCCGCGTGTAATGGCGGCGAGTGACTATACGATATCGCCTGCTGCTCTCGGAGTAACGGGAAGCTGCCGGATTCACCGAAGGCAAGCCAAGGTCAGAGATGATTGATTTCCATTAATGCTTTGAGTGGTGAAAAAAAAAAAAGAAGAAGAAAAATTAGAGTTCAGAAACAATGTTTGTTCAGGCGGGAGCAGGAGTCGGCGGATTCCTGCTGCCGGGCTGAACGCAGACGCAATGGAAAGTAAGTGCCCCTTTATTCAGGCGAAGGCAAAACGGCGTACGACACATCTGAGACGGCGGCAAAGGGGTTTGACGTGATTTATGCGGCGTGAATGTGTGTGTGTGTGTGTGTGGGTGTGTGTATGCCGCGGAGAGGTTTAGTGGACCTGTTTTAACTACCCGTGCTGATGATTGAGCAGCGAGCCCGACGCGGGGTCACCGGCAAGGCATTAGTTGGTGTTCAAACAAAAGCCGCGGGGCTCGGGGGACCGGCGGAAGTGACAGATTCCTACATGAATAGTATGTTACGCCACAAGGGAGAAGAAAAAAGAACGCGCGGGAGGCAGTGCCTGCGTTCGCTGGCGACAACTGTGACTGACAAGCAACTAGCCTGTGTCAAGTCACGGCATAGTCGGCACAGCATTTGCCCATTAACCCTGCTCACCCGGCACTTTGGAAGCCAATTCAGTTCAGTGGCATTAGTCTCTCCACAAAAGACGCTTTGGCTTAATAACCTAATAGACCGCAGAGCTGGTGTCTCCCGTTATCCACACTGTGGAGTTAAGAGAGACCAGGCCCACTTGAAAAGGCAGCAAAGTGAATATCACAACATGTTCTCAGCGTTTTGCACGTCATCACCGTCAAGCTCTCACTGTCGGCCACTGGGACTCGAGCGCAACAGGAGGTTTTTTTTTCGCAGATCTTTAGCCATTTGGTTAATGCCTTTCTACATGTTTCGAAAGTGACCTACATTGCTTTCATAGTAATTGTTTAACTTCCTCCACCATCCACATTTACACAGTAATGCAGCACACCATTTATGTCTAATACCGACGTTCAGTACCAAAAGTGTACAAAGGCAGGAACTCCATGTCCTTTTTTTGCAAGACAAAACTCTTGATGGGGGGGGGGGGCGGACATACGGAGAGAAAAACGGCCTGAAAATGAAGATAATAGCTCAATCGCTGAGACAGTCTTTCTAAAAGGGGCACTGAAGATGTTCTGCTTGTTTGTGCAGACAAAAAAGTGACGGAAATAGTTTGTGTAAAGAATAAATGAAAACAGGCAAGTTGGAACCCCCTAAACCTGTGCTTTTACACGCTTGTCTGACATGCCGTCCCTGTGACTTCGAAGTCGCGAGCCGCAGTGGTGGCTGATGTCAGTCTTCCAGCCGGGAGTGATGTAAAACAAAAAGACCAGTGATGTGGGCTCATTGGTGTGTTTCCGCTGAATTAAACCGGATCCTGAGGTGCTCTCAGGTAAACACAGATGGAGAAACGCCTCGTTTTTTTCAATCATGCATATTAGCATATATTCAAAACTATAATGCTTGCAGGATGTAAAAAAAATCACAGCTGTGCAGAGGCATGTGGTAATTTGATGATATTATGAATGGAAATCTGTGTATTTACGGCTCTCGCCATCACCCGTTGACCAGAGCGAGTCAGACATCACTTGTAATTAAAAGCCTGGCCGGCCTAATAAATGAGGCTTAACTGCTACCTGAGCACTGCCCTGCCACTTCGCCCCGGCAATTTGGTGGAAGTGGGCCCGGATTCACCTCAGCTAATTACTGGGTAACTGCTCCTGCCCGGAACATTCTCTGCCTGTTGGGGGAAAAAAACAGCAATGCTTTGGGACGGGACCGGTACACACAGAGTGTGTGTGTTTGTCGGGGTGGCTCACAGGGCAGGGAGGTGAGATACACGAAGGAGTGCATTAGATGTGGATATGTGCACAGTGGTGTGAGGGAAACGAGGGAGAGGTGGTAACTGATAGAGACGGCGGGGAAGGGAGTCAGCAGGACTGACCTGTCATGTTTATCGCTCCTGTCTATTAATAATTCTGTGAGCGCCGCAGCACCCTCACACAGGAAATCCCATGGTATGCCCATGTGTTCAGCCTGCTGTGTGTGTGTGTGTGTGTGTGTGTGTGTGTGTGTGTGTGTGTGTGTGTGTGTCTTGTTGTGTTCAGTCTATTCAGAGCCAGTGCACATATGATGGTCAGCCAGCTCACCTCTTTACTGTCTCATCATTTTTCCCTCTTTCTCCCTGTGGGGTGGCCATTACAGGGAACCCCCACAGGCCATGCCACACACACACACACACACACACACACACACACACACACACACACACACACACACACACACACAATATAGCAAACAATGAAAAATGTTTTAGTAAGCATACACACATGCATGCTTGTACGCACACACACACACACATCCATCCACTCCATCCATCCATCCATCCAGCCCAGCTCGAGGGCCTCGGTGAGTGGGCTCTAGCCTCGTGTTGCAGCCCCATGCTCGGGTCTTGGCCACATTAGCAGCCCAGCGGGAGACGGGGTGGCTGTGCTCGCCAACAGCCTCCAGCTAACGTCCTCCCACAAGAGCTGGCGCCCTTTAGATGAGCTGGAATGGTCACAAAGTGGGAAGAAATCTAATCCGGTTTGACTCCCCCCTTTTCTTTCTCTCTTCTGCCGTGTCCTACCGCGGGCCTTGTTTGTGCCACTTTCCACCCTTAAATAAATATGAAATAAGAGTCCTGCATGCGATGTATGCTTCCTGGGAATTATTGGATTAAATGGTCGCAGCACAGAGCGGTGACACTAAGAGAAAAAAGGGAAAGCTGCGATGCAGCTGTTATGTTACATGAAGCCAATTCAAGCTCCTTCACCGTGATATCACATCACATAAACGGTTTATATCCTCGGTGTAAGTACATCCGGCAGCGAGGCTTCCCTGTGTGGATTAGCACCTAAGTCATTGTTAATTGCCTTCATCTGGTCGAAGTTGTCCCGCCTTTACCTCTGAGGCCGTGATCTGTGTCCGCTTCTGCACGGTTAGGATTTGAAATGTGTCATACCTGCGTAGGGGATGGGGGCGTCTTTGTCCAGGGCCACCAGAGGAGGGTCCAGCAGCACCACGTCCGTGTTTTCGGTGATCACCCCGTGGTACGATGTCTCAATCCACGGCTTGTGTTTATTCACTGCGGACACAGAAAGCACAAGAGTGTCAGACGCCGGTGAAATAGTTCAGCTACGAGGTACGGCGGAACTCGTCAGAATAAACACGGCGAGATACACGTCTTCAATTTCGTTCCACCTTCGGAAGCTGTCCGCGGGTGAACAATTCAACTTTGAAATGCACACGCGGGCAAACGCGGTGCACGGCGCCGAGAATACACGGCACATTTCAATCTGCTCCTGGCAAAGCACCTCCAGCCTCGGTTTCTACAAGTCATTCTTATTATGCTAATCTCCCCTGCTGTCTCTTTTCTTTCTGGTTTTCTTTATTTTCTACTTTTCAAACATTCCCTGCAGGTTTTCAAAGCGCATTACGCTTGATCAATGACCACTACTGTGCTGCCAGCACAAAACTGTGTCCAAGGCCAAGTCAAAACAAAGTTCATGAGCCGGGGGCCTGATTAAGAGCCATAATTGAGTAACGGCCCCCCGGGCCGTGTGCGCCACCATGCTGACCCAACCTGCCATTTCTTTCCCCATCTTACAGAGAAAGAGAACAAAAAAAAAGGATACAGAACAAACGAGTCCTTCACAGCCAGGAGGGGGTAAAATAAAAATGAAGTTTAGAGTTATATTTCATCGGCTTTTTTTTCAAATTTCATGTTGATGGATTAGAAATCACACAGAGCTAAGCTTTAATTTCAGGTCCCCTGCTTGAAGAAAAAAAGCACAATACACAATTTAAAGTGGAATCGAGCACATGCTCCATAATTACTCTCCATTCAACGGAAAGACGAACCAAAGAAAGGGAAGTGAACTAAAGAGAGCTGCTAATCGAGCGGCCATTGTCGCAGACTACTTCAATTATTCACCGGCTGCCGGTAAAAGCCTCTTGGCCGCGCTGAAGTCAGTACTTCTCCAAACAACCCAAACAGAAGAATGTTACAAGACATCACAGTCTTTTAATGTGAGCTCCAAAATAACACTTCTGTTGTCGTACGGGGCGCATTTCATTTGATTTCCATCACTTCCATGCGACGTTATTGTCTGATTTCACTCAAATCCAATTAGAAAGTACAACATCACCTCAGACAGTGAGAACCAATCAGGTGATCTTGTGGCCCGGGGGGTGTTTTGTGTGTTTGTGCCAGGGATTTACACGGGAAGACCATTCATTAAACATTCATTAAAATATGCATGTATTGATATCCTGCTGACTGTACAGACTACCGCCGCTGTTGAAACACATTAAAGGAGACATGTTAGGCTTTTTCAGTTTTTTTTTCTTTCTTTCCTCAAGTGAGTGATGTATATATGTGTAAAAGGTCTGCAATGTTAAAAAGCTGAAGGGAGTTTATAATGTATACAGTAAACGTATAAAAATGCATCAATATATTGCGGGTATAAGATGAAGGATCATTGTTTAGTGATTGTCTATTTTTTTGAGGACCTTGGGTTGGAGCAAGAAGCGAGTGAGACCTGCGGGGAAACACGCTGCGCTACTCCTCCGCTGATGCATATTCATGAGGCCCCGATACAGTCAGAGGAGATCGTTTACAGGCGAAGCGAGATCGGAGCCCATTAGTCTATTAGCAACGTGATGAATATGCATGAGTTTGGCTGCGACAGTGAGGGGCAAAATTATGCCGGATCTCAACTTTTAAATGCCAAAACAATGTCACTCTGGGAACGGATGGCTCGGTGGATGACGCCTGCCGTACAGAGATGTCAAGGGGAGGACACGATGTGTTTGCCCCATCGCGGCCGACGCTCTGGCCGAGGGAGATGAACTCGTGTTTTTTTCGACCAAACCATCAACTCCGGCGACAGGAAAAGTCACGTGCTATTATGTGTTGGGAAAAAGAAATTGGAAGCAGATGAAAAAAAAAAAAAAGAGCTAATCTGCTGCTCCAAAAAAGATGTGTAACACAGGGCATAACAGGATCTGAGCTCAATGCATGACAGCTAATGAGGAGAGACTGAACATGAGGTCCTCAACTTCATGTCTCCTCTCAGCTTATAGGAGCCCTCGCGACCCCTAAATCCTCGAAGCCTCGACCGCCGCTCACTGGGACTACGTCGCAGAGTCGGGCTGACCTAAATGCTCGGCCATCGGCGTTAACCAAAGTTTTCTATTTTCGAGGGCAAATAGGGATCCGGCTGCGGCGCCTCGATACCGCAGTTTAAAATGGAGGCTTCCTCAGGAGATGCACGACAAATGACGACAGTGGCAGACAACTGAACATCACAATTTAGGCTGATGATATCTCCCCACACTGGTGACCTCCATGATGTCACCAGTGTACCCACCGCTATCGAGTGCATCCTCCCATCAGGCAGCGTGGGCCCATCTACGCTGTTGGTGCGAGCTAATGTCGCCCCGAGGCCTCGCTGGTCGCCGCGCGTGTGTGTGTGTGTGCGTGGGATGGAACTCTTTTTCACCAGGAGAGACGAGGACATAAATAAAGAGCGTCCACCTTCAGTAATCACTGCGTTTTCTCGACGGGGCGCCGCCCACACGTCATCGTCAACCCGCAAAACCCACGACCGCCGCCATCTCATCAAATCAATGGTGAGGAATGCTGCGCGGGCGGCGTGTTAATGGCGCGGCGCCCGTGCACCGACAGCTGGAGACGTGCTCCTCCTGAGTGGTTATTGCAAAATGGATGGATATGCTCTTCTCCTCTTGGGAAATAATGGGTGGCGATCATAGGTCGCAGCCGGGTGGAGAGGAGGGAGGGAGTGGAGATGTGAGCCTCGCCATCAGTTCCGGAGGAAGCTATGGGGGGAAACTGCGGCCGCTCACCGTGACTGAAGACATGTCTGCAAGCACAAAGGCCTCGACGCTCAAAGACCGCCTGCATGGGACACTTGAATCAAAACTAAACACTGTTAATCGCCTAATCGATGCGAAGCAAACACGACGCCGCGCACGTTCGGCACCCTTTCGCTTGGCAGCTGTCCAGTCTAAATCTAGAGCAAATATGTTTTGAGGGTTGCTGGATCAACAAAATATCAAGATCGGCACCCGTATAAGGATTTTTGTTTGCCGCACGGCGACATTTGGAGCACGAGGCGCTTCTTCAGACGAGACGACAGCTCGAAGAAACGCCGCAGAGTCGGGAAGAAAAGCTTCTCAGGGTTGCTCTCTGAGGGAAAAAAAGTCTTTAAGTCTTTGTGCAGCAACAAAACACGCCGATGAGAAGATCTGTCCTTTTGACATTTTGATTGAACCGCGCGGTGCTCGTCTACGACTCAGCCCTTCGGGCTTCACACAGCCGCTAATAGGATGTGTGCTTAAAGACAAAACATCAGCGCGCGTAGTAGAGTCTGCACTGCACTCCGAGTGACCCCAATTTTTAAAGGCAAACACCTTCATTGGCTACTAAACGCCCTCGGTAAATGGCATGCGATAACCCCTGATTGTGAATGGAGGGAGGTCGACTTGGCTGCATCTCATGAAACCATCGTGGCTGTTTGGCTGAACGTGACGAGCCGAGACGAAAGCACTTTTTAGCGTCTTAGAAGACGGAGCAGCGATGCGACGCGCCGTTTTGTCTTTCGTGCTCACATGTGATTGTAATGTTTGTACTGATTCGCTTCCTGAGCTGGGATTTAAATGCCGTGACCTTCTGCCACCGTGTCGCGAATTGTGTTCAGTCGCGCCACGGCAGACTTCACCGAATAATTTGACTTCATTTAATACCTCTCAGAAATACATGTCACCTTATTTTAACCTATTAACTTCACATTTCTTCATTTCTTTTGATAGAAAAAACAACTTTTGTCCGCCTTCAGCTGCTGTACCTCCTCTGCTCTAGCCACTAAATTAATGAAATATATCGCTCATATGTTTTCAGTAATAACCACTTTGTCGTAATTTTGTCTTTTTCCACAAATGAGAAGCGTTAAAGGCCACTGAACCATTTTTGTTCTTCAAATCAATTTAATTGCAGGGTTTGAAGGGATCCAGTTATCAGCCGTGTACAGGCTAATATAATCAGGTCGTGTGAACGCTGGCACTCGGCTGCCCTTCACCGCCGGCTGCCGGTCAGCGGGACCGTCTCCCGCCGCCATTTCACTGTCAATTAAACCGAAAGTCCTGGATTTGACTTGGGGCTGTGAGCACGGCGGAAGGCGCTACACTGGCTGATTAATCCCTGACCGGGCGACGGTGCGTCACCGTAACATTCCTGACCGGTGCCACCTCTCAACCGTCGGGTGCTGCAATCGGCACAGATCCCAGGGGGGGAAACAGTCGTAACTAGACCTGCAGACAGGTAATAAGAGGGTCTGAGCCCCCCTTGCTACCACCTCCACCCCACCAATTTGCAACTTACAGCCCATCGAAGCAGTGCAAGTTGGACCTGCAAGTCTCAGCTTGAGGGCAGCACCAGAATATAAAAACATTAAGAAAGAAAAAGGCAAACTACTGGCCCAAGTTTTGTGTCATTGCGACCAACGCAAAACACCATTGCTTCCATAGAATCAGTACAGGTTATTCATATTGAATGGATGAGAATAATAACTCTAATAGTGACTTATGACCATGTGAATACATTGATGATACACTCAAAGTTTCATGAAAATCGCAATAAACAGTAAAAAAAATATTACATGACAAGTGCCACCTAGTGGCCAAGTGATTACTTGCACATAATTTTGGATTATTGAAATTTTGATCTTGAAAGACCTTCAATTCTAATTGAGTGCATATTTTTTTTAAATGAAATAACACTATATTTTGCTAAAATCAGGGAATGTGGGCATGTAGGTGTTTTTGAAAGTGGAAATTATCGGCAAAATTGATCCTGATCATGATGACAGCGCCACCTGCTGGTGGATGTGGAATTCTTTCGGTGTCTGACACGTGTGGGTCACTCTGTACCTCCCCTAAAAATGTGACCTCCCTTTCACGTATCCTTTCAAAGTTAATGCCGCACCACCACTTTAACCAACGCCACAATTAAAAAATGGGCTCGGACCACCGCTTAAAACTCCCGAGTAATTATAGTCAGGTTCCCCGGCTCGGCTGGTGCCGGGAGCCACGCTGCTTCGCATGCTCGGAGGCACGCTTCGGGCTCGGACCCCTAATTAAAAAGAAATTTGTCGGAAATTAAACTCTGATTGATAAGGTCAACAAAAGGGGACCGTGATGAATACATCAGCATAATGAAAAGTAAACGCAGGCAGAGACAGTCAGCCATTACTGCAACCAACAAGGCAATTACAAGCAGCGAGCTCATGCCAGCTCGGAGAGGCTCAGAGATGTCCATCAGCGAGTCACTGCGAATTACCCAGACACACCCCTGGACTGCCAACGTCGAGCTTGCGGGTCTTTTCTCTCTCTTTCCACTCAACCGCTCCGTCGTTGCGGTGATCCGTGTCTTCGTCGGACCTCGGAGATCTTTGCAAACTTTAATCTTCCTCGCAGCCGGCGCGCCGGCTTCACGCCTCGCAGAGTAAACTGACACGGAGCCTCCAACTGGAGACGACTTCATCAACTGTAAAAAGATTCTATAAGTGGATTTTCTCGTGCAGATTCCCTGGTTCCTTACATTGCCAACACTGAATTTTAATTTGAGATCATCTAGATCAGGGTAACGCGTGTAGTCCGCAAGCACAGTGATACTGACTAATACACAGTGCAGGAAAGCTTCATGTTGACTGCTAATTTATGAAAGAGATAAACCTGGCTTCATGGATATTAAAGGCGATTTGGTATGTTGCACTTCCGTAGAGCAGGGGAGCTCAGATTGACAACTAAAGCAGCTGAGGCTGAAATATTCAGATTTATACTCTAGTTTGGTTCAAATTTTGTCGTGGATTTGGACGAAGCGGCAGATCTGGGAATTGTTTGTAATTATTTGTCTTACTTTTTCTATGATTTCCAGGGGAATAATTAATGGATCTTGATGGGGGGTAAAAAATCGGGCCTATTTAGGGGACCGATATCTATGAGTGTGTGCAATTTGGTGTTCTTTGATTCAATTTAAGGGGACTGTTCGGACTTGTTGGAGATATTCGCTCTGCTTTGTGAGATTCTAGTTACTTTACTTCACTTCTCCACACTCTCAAGGACCCATTGACTTAAAAGTGCAATATTCATTTCGTTTGAATTTCAAGTGCAATCAGCCGTGCAATATTTCATGCTCCCATCTGCAATTGTTGTTGCTCGTTACTTAGAAAACCAGTGAGTCCGTCACTCAGTCAGCTCATGCGGCGAAGGAAACCGTGTTCCTGCCAAAACACCTGGGTGCTGTCGCCCCCCTCCGCAGTCCCTGTCCGACCCCCACGCCCCGACCTCTGCCCAGCTCCTTCAGCCGTTCTCTCATCTCACAACGGTGTCTGGAGGGACATGCAATGGAAACCTACCTCCACTCCAATTTCATACCGTAAAGAAAAAAAGAGAGAAAAGAAAAAAAAAACCCTCCTCTGGGACGTAATTGAAAATCATGTCCTGTCCTGGAAATAATTCACCTGTTGCTCCCTGTGTGACCTTTAGTGTGGATTTAGTTTGGTGAGATCATGAGCCGTTCGGAGGCCTGGGCCGGGCGAGATAATGCCGGATCACACGGCGCTCTATTTTTGAGCTCGGTTTTAGACTCACCCTGCTTTAGCGAGTGTGTGTGTTTGTGTGTGTGTGTGTGCGTGTTTGTGAGCGCGTGTGTGAACGCGTAGGTGTGAATTTGAGTCTGTGTGTGTGTTGAGCATGCTGCTTTTGTGGCCTATGGCAGGCTGTGCATTCTGGCCGTGATTCAATCTCTGTTTGCCTGGTGTGTGTGTGTGTGTGTGTGTGCGTGTGTGTGTGTGCGTGTGCGTGTGTGTGGTGGGGGAGGTTCGTTGGGACGGTCAGGAAGAAAAACAGTGTTACAGTAGGACCCGGCAAAGCAGCGATTGCAGTCGCCGCCATGTGAAACCACCGACGGAAAACAAAACACACAAACGACAAATCTCGAAGGTTTGAAGAAAGTCAGGAATAAAATCAAGTCAATAAAGGTTGTTTGTCCATACAGGAACATCTCCTGAAGTGATGCCGCTGTGGCTTCAGGTGTATGTCACCTCTCTAGATAGATAGATAGATAGGTGGGTAGGTAGGAGGGTAGGTGGACGGTGAAAAGGTGCCAGGATTTGATCACCACCAAGTAAAGGTCACATTTTGCCGGGGTGTAGTAGCACAAAATGGACTCACAGACTTAGCGTTTCTTCATTCTGCATCACGACTTCCTCCTTTGCTCCCGCCGTCATCACCGAGGCCGCTAGAGGTCACCTAATAAAGTAGAACGCGGGTGTGCTTCAATGAGGCCGCGCAATGAGGCCGCGGCACAGGCGGCACAGGCGGCACGGGCGGACTACAAGGCCTCGACGTCCACAGGAGAACGGCGTCAGTTGTGCACTTCGCAGACGGAGAAGAAAACACCGAGGCGGGGGGGGGGGGGGGGAACGCTGCCAACACACATCAAAGTCCAGCTTTGTTTTGCACCTCGGCGTACAACGGCGTTTTTTTCTCTCTGACATTTTTCTCCCGTCTACCCCTCCACATGGTCCCTGCAGCGAAACGATAAAAGCCCACACAAAGGTCAGGCTTTTATCAGGAGTTTTTTCCTTTTTTTTCTTCCTTCCATCCACCTTGGCTGTAGTCCACCAACACCCCCCCCCCCCCCCCCCCCCCCCGCCCCCCGCCCCCCTCCTCCTCCTCCTCGAAGTGAGAGTACAAGAGAAGAGATGAGCAGGAGAAAGAGAGGAGAGGAGGAAAGAGCGGCGGACAAATTGACTGAGCGAGACTGTGTGTGTTGCCTCTCTTGCAGATGGGGGACTTATTAACCTGCAGAGATGGCTGACTGCACAGTCACTCTTCGGCCCCCGCGCCCGCCGCCGCCCGGCCTGGGGAAGAGTGAGACAAACAGAGATGCAGAGGGCGCACACACACACACACACACACACACACACACACACACACACACACACACACAGAAAAACAACATCCATCCAAAGGACCAGAAGTGGACGTATAGGATCTGAAAATGCACATTCGGCGCCATTACGCTCGCGACCCCTCTTTATCAAATGGCTTCATCGTCACAAACGTTCGCTCCGTGTGCCATTATCCCCCCCGCTCCATCCCCTGCATGTGCAATTTGAGATGTACGCGGCATTTGCCGAGCAGCTTCCTGCGCTACCCGCACTCGTGCCCTGGGGAACACGTCAAGAGACGCACACCTACACCCAGCAGAGCGATGATAAAACAGACTATGATGATTTAGCTACTTTGATACAAAGGAAACACGAGTAGTTGTGAAACGCGGTAGTGCACCTCACATACTTCATAGTAATCTAATTTAATCACATCGGTCGTGTTTTCGCCCCGACGTCCTCACACTGTATGTTTCCTTGTTTTTTTCGAATTGAATCGTGGCAAGGATTTGGGAAAAAAAATGCGGATTGTGACTTTTTCACCGATTTCCAGGGGACTGATTAATGGATCTTTATGGGGGGCAAAAACAATTCAGGCGTATATCAGGTGACTGATATGCTCGGTGTCTTAACCAATCAACCTTTGTTAAGTTGTCAGGACAATTTGACGTTTCAGTAAAGCTCTTTTCAGAAATCAACTCATTGCAAATGTGCGGAAAAGCCGGAATCCGGAAAATGTCCCGCTTTTCTTTGCCATTTCCATTTGAAGAACGCAAAGTTCAGGAAAATGTCCGGACCTCAGAGCAGCATTGTGGTACGTACTGTATTAACTACAGACAGTTTCCTCCATAATTCTTGACAATTTTTGCTCGGTAAATGATTCTGGCACAGACGGGAGAAACATCGCCGCCGTTAATCCTGCCTCAGCTTTGTAGTCGGGACCGTCGCTCGTCCTCCCAGATGAACAGCCCCGTCATATTGAAAGAGCAACTTCACCCAGTCTAATAATCCTGCGTGTTCTGACAACATACGCACCACTGATGTACAATGTGTGTGATCAGGATTAAGAGGAAAATCCCCCCCCCGGCCGATGATTAATAATTTCACTGCTGTCGCCGTTTTTTGCGATGCTTTGTGGATTTCGCCATTAAACGGATTTCTGCAGTCACAGAAAAGAGTGAGGAAAAAGGGCTCAAATCGCCCACGACTGAGCCCTGAAACCCTTTCACAGTGGGACCACGCTGAGCCCCTGCAGATGCAGTGGGAGCACCAACCAGCGTCTGTGAGTGCACACGTGGGGAGATTGGAACTGGGCCTTTTTTTTTTCTTTTTTCTTCTCCGCAGCACTTTGCAGCCCACGGAGTGGGAGTTCCAACGCCCGGTGGGGAGTTCGCTTTTTAAATGACAGAAGAGATCAGACATGCGGTTGACAATGACAGCCAGGCTTATATCTATCCATTTTTTTATGGAATGAATTCGTCTCCACCTGCGGCCCGTCCTGATCTTATCAGCGACTATGCTGTTCGAGGGGCCTGTGACATTTCAGTAAGGGCAGACTAACAGGAGAGGACACGGCAGATACAACTGATGACCTTGCTCTCTTTACTCTTTTGGTTTTTTTGTCATTTCTGACAGAGCATGGCACTGCAAGCATTATGTGAATTTATTATTTTGTTTGTCATAATCAATATTATGTTGTTCTTTTTTCTTTTTTTTTGCACAAATAGCAAATTAGACCGGGCGGATGCACAAATAATGTAGACGTTGTGGAAAAATGATTTAGAAAGTATCGAAGATTAAAAACGTCCACAGTGAAAAGCTCTGATTCGAGTCACTTGTCCTCTCTCTTGTATGCAGACGGCCTAAAGTGTCACCGGCCGAGACAGGACGTCGGGTCGTTTTGGTCCCTGCAGTATTTGGTTCTGGGCGGTTTACGCGGCGCCTCGGGCCAGCTGTGTGAGACCTGGGGGCTGGAAAACACACTGAGCAAATAAAAGTATCCGCGGTGTAATCCTTTTAGAATGGCCGGGCTTTGGAAGTGAAGGCCACCGTCTTACGGAACCCGAGGTGCACTATGCACAGTAATCTGGTTAAAGAAATGTGTCCGTGTGTGTGTGAGTGTGTCCGTGTCCATGTGCGTGTGTCCGTGTGTGTGTGTGTGTGTGTGTGTGTGTGTGTGTGTGTGTTTATGTGTCTGTGGTGCAATTTCAGGAAGCACTGCCGCACAGACAGAAACACTTAACAAACAGAGTTTGACGTTGAGAACAATGTGTCCTTGTGTCTGCTTTTGTATAGATTCAAATTACTTTATACATTTATTTATTTTATTTTTTCTATTGATCTTTCGATTTTTTAAATTTTATTTAATATATATACTTTCAGTCTCCTCTCCTCCTCCCCTTTCATCACTCAAATAGATTCAACCAAAAGCTCTTTTTTTATCTGGTCAGTCATTCTTTTCATCTTTCATCATGGACACATCTTTTTCTCTCTCTCACACACGCACACACACACACACACACACACACACACATTGCTCTCCACAGCACTTAGTCCCCAGCGCTTCTCAGACTGTGTTCGTGATTCATCCTGGCAGTCCATTCCATTTTGCCTCTCACTATCTTTCTCATATCACTCTAAAAATCGAAGGCAAGTGGGCAAGGAGATGTGATGAGAGGAAGAGAGTATCCCTACCGGGGCTCTCTCTGGACCGCTGCTGAACACACACACACACACACGCAATACATGCATGCACACGCACACACAACTAGTTCATCTCTCCTCGTCCTGAAGGGATGGATGGAGCGGGGAAAAAACGAGGGGCGGCCTGCAAACGACCCCATGTAAATTCACCTCCTTCCCCACTGCCACTTTCCCTTCCCCCAGAACAATAAAAGGGAGGATTCACAGGGGAGCAGAGTCCGAGAAGAAGGGATGAGGGCCGCGGCGTAACAGGAGGAGATAAGTTCCCTTCAAAAAAATAACGATGGTGGGATTTGTAGAAGACGCCAGACACGCAGAGGGAGTCGGTCTGTGCGGGCGGATAAGCAACGGGGACGTCGGTGTATGAAAGGTAGCGGCCGGCGTTTGAGGATACAGGTCACCCGCTGAGCGGCGAGAACAAGGACACGCACATACGCTCTGTGTGCTGCTGCAGATTATTGAATGAGCCTAACATTCTTTTGTGAGAGTGAGTGTCAGAGAGTTTGCGGCATGTCCACTGTCGCGAGAAATACAGTTGATGAATATGTTGCTTTTCAGAGAGTGCTCAAATAAACCGGGCACATCAGACGTAATAAACCTCAGTGCGAAGGACGATTTCTATTTTATCATTAATTTGCAGGTTATATGAAGGAAAAAAAATCGTTCTTCACATTTAAAGCAGCAGAGTCTGGTTGAAAGAAAGTCTGGCAAAATGATAATAATGTTGGTTATTAGTATTTAACACCAGCTGCCTTGTTGCACCAACTGCCTCATGAATAAATCACTGATCATCTGTTTTATGACGTGACGGTGCCATGGTTAAAGTTCGGTTTGGTTAAAGCACAAGAAACTTATTGAAAATTGTTGAATGGAGCTACCACCTGTCACTAAATTATAGCAAAAAATTACAGTCACAATCAAACTGCAGCTGAATTTACAGCAAACGTGGCGGGTGCAAGAGCCTGCAGAGCCGGCCACAGACGGGGAGAGAGTCGTGAGTGAGCATCTTCATGCTGTTGGTGTACTGTATGTTTTGAAGCAGAAAATGAGAGTGACATCGGAGGCCAACATGTCGTTGACGGAAATGGGAAAGAAAAGAAAAACTCGATGGCAAACAACGCAACGCTGCAGAGAAACACGGGAACGTCTGACAAACAATTATCTTCCCCCACACCGACCGTCACTCTTCATTTTATGGCCCACGTCTGCACCCGGGGTCCAAACTGCTGCAGTCTGGCACTTGCACAAGTGATGAAATAATCAGGCGTTCGTCGAAAGAATACACAATAAATAAAAAAAAGTGTTTCATGCATTACGATATCCTCTTAACCTGGTTTTAACCCAGCCAATGTTCAAGTGGCTATTTCTTTTTATATTTCAATTATACTGAAGAGAAGGAGAGCGGGGGAGAGGAAAAACAACAACCCACGTTGTTTATTTGCACATAATTACCTGAACAGTTGCACTTTGTTGATTTTTGTCTAGGAGAACACACGGGCTTTTTATTGTTGGTTATGTATCGGAGGCCTTTTGAAAGAGCACCTTCCTTGTAAAACAATGTAAATATAAGCTCTCTTGGCCAGTGTCCCATCGTTCCACCGAGTTTCCGGGGAAATCTGTTCCGTAATTTGTGCGTAATCCTGCTGATAAACAACCAACCAACCAACCAACCAACCAACCAACCAGCCACCAAAGGGCAGGGGTTAAAACATAACCCAGGCTGTAATAAGCCAGTCAACAGATGAACGGCATCACGGTGGACAAACACAGCGGAACGTGAGCAGCTGCGGCGCCCGTGCTCTCGCCGCGATCTGACGCCGCTGCGGATGTGGAGGGATGAGCAAACGGCCTTAGATGCGACTTTCCCTGACACGCTCTACGAACAGCCCCACACATGGCGCGGGGCTCTTTGTCGCACACGATGAGCAGTTGGCGAGCTCAGAGGGGCGGCTGCTTCTGACCCGCTGCGGCAGACGGCGGGGAGGGGGGGGGGGGGGGGTCTCGGACCAGATGCACGCACAAACAGAAATGTGTAGGTGCTGTCAGCCTCTCAGACCATAACAGAACCCATCGATACAACTGAGGAAAAACATCATATTTACTTTATAAGGGAAGCTCATCATCGCACACAGCGCCGACAGGAAGCTCCTGCCCACGGGCCTCTCGGCGACCTTGATGTCAATGCCGATCTGACACGTACTCACTAAGTTGTTGTTTCTTTGAAGAGCCTCCTCATCATCACAGAACTCTGAGAGAAAGAAAAGTGCACCGTGTCTCCTCCCGCCGACTGCTACTTTTCAATTAAGTTGTCGCAGATTCGTCTGGAACCCTTTTCTTTGTCGGCAGTGATTTTGTTTTTCGCCGCAGAAAAATGACATCCGGGCAGCTTGAGCTCCCATGTGTGTAATTAACCTAAAATCACTTGTCACACTGAGGTTTCCGCAAAAACTCAACTTATTATACGGTTAATAACAACAAATTTGCTATTTTCTCAAGCCCTCCATCGCTTGAACAATGACGGGCCTGTCATATCTCAGCAACTGTAGTGATGCGCGTCAAGCTCCATGTGCCTCAGTGGTTGGTTGGGGCAAGTCGTAGAAAAAATAGATATGCTGCTTTAGCGTGAGTTGATATCTGAGTACAATAATAACCGATTGATACTTCCAAGGATAAGAGCCACGTCATCAACTAATCACGTTACTATGTACAATCGTTTTTGCAGGACGACTTCATGATTTGCATATTCAATGTGCATCACAGTGTTGAAGTCAGTCCTGCAGCTGCTCTTTACTGGATTTGCAGCCAATGTTCACTGAAGCAGCACAACATTTGTCAAACTCATCAGGCACAACTCGCCTTTTTTTTCCTCCCTTTTCCTTTTCCAAGAAGGTCATTTTTTTCCCCTCCCGTGTCCAATTGTATGTTTTTATTTGTTTGTTTGTCGGCAGGAATTATGAAAAAAAAACTACCGAACATGTTTCCACAAAATATTGGAGAAGGTGTGGGACATGGGCCAAGAAGGAAGCCATTACATTTTGGCGCGGATCCTGACGAAGAGCTTTTCTCCCACTTTCTTCAACCTTGCGAGGTTTTCTTGATATTTTCATCAATTTGCCAGGGAATACATCCATGGATATTGATCGTGTGCAATTTGGTGCGACCTGATGGAATTTAAGGGAGTTACGCGCTCAACAATCGACCAATCGAAACTTGATCAACCAGGACCAGCCTTTGGTCGACTGTTAGGGGTTAGCCAGACCAAACAAAATGAAAAATCAATAAAGCGATGTGACGGTTTATTCATGAATTAACTCTTTTCACTAACTCCTAACTCTGTTGTCATTTCAGTAATCTTGTTACAGCCGTCCCAACTCCGATCAAAATGGCGTTGATTTAAATGGCTTTACTTTGGTATTAACTTTATCTCCACTTGATTCCAATTATATAACCACGATACAGATATTGTAGTAATTTAATTGAAATAGTTATGGCAACTGAAATGCAATACCAATTTTTTTTTTTTTTTGAAAGCTAAAATGTGTCATGATTTGACAAACCTCTATTTGTGTGCATCCAGTGAAGTCTGGAAGATATTCAGTGCCACACTCAAAGCTGAGATGAAGGACGAATAACAATTTTATTTTAGGTAAGAAGTCATTAACCGGAAACTCGCACTAAATATTGGACGAGTCTACGCGGGGAGAATCAAAATCCTCAAGCTTAACATGAAGATTGATCTCACTAATGCATCTTTTTCTTGTGCCACAGCAGCGTGTCCTTTATCGCTCACAGTCCGTGGACAAATGTCGGGAGTCTGGATCTGACCGTGTGGAGAAGCAACACGCTGACTCGACGTCAAGACGTCAAAGTGCCGAAACCGTACATATTCCTAACAACAGCTCCTGTCCTGTAATCAACTGTAGATCGCCTGTGTGGTCAAGTGTGCGAGAAACTGAGCTAAAGTACCACCGAGGAGAAGAAACCTATCGTGCCATAATCTGCCCGAAATGATGTTTGGTTCGGAAAAATGGCTTTAATCTAGAGCCAGAGTCTGAATAATGGAGCCTCGCCACGCGTAGCAGGAGGCTTTGGATTGGTGAGATTGGAACCTGACCCACACAACTTGGAAGTGAGAAAGCAGAGCTGCGGTTGGGGTGACGACATCACAGGACAGCTCCCTAAAGGGCAATCCAAATCATCTGGATCGCCCCCTGGTGGCTGACTGCAGTTTGGTATTGTTGCCGGCACCATCTTGATTTTTTATATATATAAAATATATATATAAGATAGCCAGGACACTGCGCGCCCACCTAAGCCTGTGATATGATGCCATTGGGCGGCACTGGCTGTCGGTCACACAGCAGCCATTTGAAAATAAGTCCGCTTTCTTTCTTTTTTCTCGTGTTTTTCTTTTTTTCCTGTGACTTCAAATCCAGGTCAAGTCGTTATATTAAATTACAGCGTTTTTAGGACAAACTTGTCTTTGTCTTTGTTCAAATCCTTCCACTGCAGCTCCACACGAAAACACTGTCAAGGAAACGCGAGAGGGAATTTCAGACTAAACATGACTAATGGTGGGAGGCATCGACTGGCTTTGTCTGACGGAGACTTGCCGGAGTCCTCAGAATAGCTCCAGATAAACTCGTGACTACATCTTCGCATAAAATGACGACTGGGCTTCTGTCACTTCTGTTAATGGCCGGTTTCAATGTACCAACGGACGCCAGACTGTTGGTCATTATACACAATTAAAATTTTGAGCACTCTAGGTTTTTTAGCAGGCTGGACATTTTCCTGAATGGAAAGTGGGAACTCCAAAATGTCTGCAAATGTTGCTCCAGCCCCATGACCGGAGAACAGCCACGGACACACGCGGGGGAAACGGTTACTCAGCATGGCAGCCTCGTTGCCGTGCCGCGACCTCACCGTGAACTCCGACGCAAACCCCTGGCCAACCCCTATCGCAATGTTCCACAGTCGCCCCTGTAACAAGAGAGGGCGCAGTAAGCATCCATCACACGCGCCGCTCTGGACGTGACACGGGCGCGATCCATCGACGGCCCCGAAGCCCACTCTCACAGCTTAGTGCCGTCGCGCAGTTCACATACTGCCTCCCCGGCCCCGTGCTGGACACGTGCGCTCCCGTCCCCCGGAGTGCAGAGGGGGCGTCCATCAGTATTCCAGGTGAGGCTCTGGTCCCCATGAATATTTGAGTCGCTCGCACATTCGCCCAGTGAGCGCGGCGTAAAAAGATGCTGGCTGCAGTTCAAAGGCCTCTTAGCATCAAAAGGAAAAACAGAGCCGAAGCAATTTCACGGGGAAAAGGGGGGGGGGGGGAGGTGCAGGAGCATCGCATTAATAGGACTCTAAAAACAAAAAGGAAATGCTACCAGCTTCTCCCTGCGTGTGTTTGCTGTGTCTCTCATCCGGGCACGAATCACACCGAAGCTCTCGGAAGGTGTGAATAACAGAAGGGAATGCATCTTATTGGCAGGCGGATAAAGATTTACCCGACGTCAGCAGAGTCATTTTCTAAGCTTTGCGTTCGGTGGTTAGTATTCATCAATCATCCCGGGCGGCGCCGCGGCGCTGATCCGTAGTCGGATCAGGTCGGTCGGGCTAATATGAATACGATGATCAGATTTCAGTCGGTCAGTCAGTGGCTCCAGTTCTGCACTCCGCAGCTGCACAACTGGATAAATATCAGCTAATGTGCTCATGGTTCGACGCAGGCTGCGTGGCTCAATCACCCTGCTGTGGTGGAGCGTCTCCTCATGTTCACACACACACACACACACACACACACACACACACACACACACACACACACACACACACACCGCTGTGACCGACATTCGCGGCCTTTGAGGGGAATGAATCTTCCCACAAATCCAAATGTTGAATCAAACAATTCCCAAGTGTGTCGAAGCAAGAAGCTGTAAAAGATTGTGAGGCGGCACAGAGGGCCGGTGTGTTGGCCCACACGTGTGCGTCATCATTTTTCCAAGTAAAAGAAGTCGTGAAGAAGTGCGGCGAAGCTGCTGCGCAAGTGAAACGGAGTCGATCACTGTGGAAAGCCGAAGAGGTGACGATTCGATTTGATATCAATTCGATTTCCCTGCCTTGTGTGTGTGTGCGTGTGTGTGTGTGTGCGTGTGCGCGTGTGTGTGTGGGTGTGTGTCTGGATGCTCCAGGTGCGAAAAGAATAAAAACCTTAAGTCTGCTTGTGCTCAGTCTATTCAGGCCATTCTCTGCCGAGTGAATAATATATAATTTTTTTTAAAAGGTAGAAAAAGAAAAAAACGAAATCCGTGGTTCATTCTCGTAATGGGCATAATGAATAAACAGCGCTACAGCTACGCACGATCAGACTGTAGTGAGGGAGAAAGAAGGGATGAGTGAAAGGGAAGAGAAGAAGTGCGAGAGACTCATTCATTTTTCATGGCTGCTCTCTGCAGCTGAATGTGCTGGACCAGAGAGATGGAGAGAGAGAGATAGAGGTGAGGAGCAGAAAAGGACTGAGCCCCCCCCCCCCTCCCCCACAAAAGTCTAGTCTCCTGTTTTTTTTCGGTGCCTTCACATGTTTACTAAACTTCATCTGGAAGGCCAGACACATTTTTCTCTCCCCTTTTCTTTTTTAAATGATGTCGGCCGCAGCTCTTTCTTCAAGGTTCTTCTGCTCGTTGAGAATTGATGCAGTTAACCGTCCACTGAATTGACTCCCCTGCTCCCGACTACTTGCGATGCCACGGAGCGGCCGACGGCCCCCGAAAGAGAGCTCACTTTTTAGCACTGATCCGCGGCCAAGGGCCCGTGTGACGCGGGCGCGCCATGTCGCGTCGCATGTCGTACGCCGTCCGCGACGTCGGCGCACACCCCGCGTATATATAAACTTTACGTTTACATTATTCAGTCTGCTGAGTGCGCCGCGTCAAGCCGCTGTCAGTCACGCTCCGACGAGCGCCTCCGCCGGCGAGCTTTGGAGGTCACCTTGGCGCGAGGTCAGCCGTCAGCGAGAGACATCGCCGCAGTAAAGAAACAGCAGAAAGAGGCGAGCCGTAATCCAATCAGCTCCCCATACCTGCTGTATATTAATTGTGGGAGATAATCCGATTAGGCCACAGGCTCTGCAAAATGATACCATCCGATAAACATGTCATGCATTAGTAATACACCAGAACCCATTCTTTTTTTTAATCATTTACATTATCTTGCTATCTTCCTTTCGGTGCTGCGGTGTGTGTGTGTGTGTGTGAGCGTGTGTGTGTGTGAGCGTGCGAGTCACTGGGAATCCGGATAACCTTTCAGATGATAATCTTCTTTTCCCCCATGACTTGCACATTTCCCTCGCTAGATTATGCTAATGCAACATTTGAGCCACTAGCAGTCGGCGAGAAACGAGACTCAGGGCTCTTCTTCTTTATGAACTGCCAGTGTGCGAAAATGCAGCCGATGAAAACAATGAGCGGAGGGAGCCGGGGGTGGTGACTATGTTTAGTTCTGATTTTGTGGCCAGCGCAGTTGAAGATTGTCTGCAGCATCGGTGGGGGGCGTATGAAGAGTGAGGGCGTCGGGGATTGTTGCAGCGCCGTGGTGCAGAAGTCACGTACCGGCCAGATGGCTCTGTCTCCGAAAACCGTCCAACCGGCGGTGGAGCACCACACTTTGAACCGTTCAGTAAGAACCGCGACGACGTTGGGGCACACGTCGTCGTCAATGTCTGATTGTCTTCTACGTTTTCTTGAAGGTGAAAATACATCTGCAACAGCAGAACACATGCTTGCAGGTAATCAATGCGCCCGCGAGTCTTGTACATCCTTCCATTGATCCTAATGGTTCCACTCAACACTGCTGGAAACGCACGCTGGTTCGCTAAAGGCACCAACGTTCAAATAACTTGAAATGGAGCCGGTTCAAGAACCAGTTCCCTGTTGGTGGAAAAGGGCTACATGTATTTGTGGAGGGGTTTTTTTATCGGTAGTTTCCTCCGACAGTCCTCAAACATGCAGGTTAGGTTTATTGGTGTCTCTAAATTGCCCGTTTGTTGATTGCCTCTTTATGTCAGCGACCGGCGACCTGTTCAACGACGATGCCACCGATTCCGCAGCGGCGAAATGAAAGTCGGCGTTGTCGTGGTTGTGTAAATCTGCTGCTTCCCCCCCGCTCACCCCGTCGACTCGCGACTCTGTCTGAGCAGAGTCTGACGGCGGAGTCTGTCAAATTAAAAATGCATTACTTCAGTTGCAACTTATACGAGACATGGTTTAAATAAGGAGATAAGGCATGCGGTTGTTGCAGCTCAGGCAACTCCACCGACAGCGCCGGTGGAAATTTATGGACAAGTGTTTAATAATACAAAGCTGGGGGAAAATGAAATATGTCCTCCACCTTTCTCCACATGCCAAAACCTCCGGCAATTATTCACTGGATTTCCGCTCTGGCCCCGGTCCATGGACTTGTCGAAATAATATCTGGATCGAGTTAGCTGGGTAGATGTTCAACTTTCTTTGTCGGCTCGTTTCCTTTTCATTTGTGGATCGTCGCCTTTGAAGGGAGCTCAACCACACAGTGTGACAGCTGAAAGCTGTACTTGTTTTTGAGAGTCACCTAATGGCGGCGTAATAAAAAAGAAAAAGAAAAAGAACATTAAAATCTAATTTAGATTCAACACCCGTTTTTTGTTCTCTTCTCCACCCTCTCGCAGTGCCTGGTGCGCGGGGCACAGAAGTACCAAAGGGAACAGGCCGGTGCATTTCAAGGTCGCCAAACTGCCAACGCGCCTCACGTCTGCAGTCCTTTTCCGCAGCCCAGACACCGAGAGCGAGTGGAGAGAGAGAGGCCACGGCGCACGCAACGCATCCGAACACGAGCATTTATCCGCTGTTTTGCAGTGTTTTACAGAGCGGCGGGAGTCTGTCTGCGCGGCGTGCCCATGCATGACACCGTTAAGCCGCGCTATCAGTGCGGATGCGCCCGCCCCTCAACGTGCACGAGAGAATAGTTTAATTGGAGTCCGATTACGCCTCAGCACCTTCCCCTCGTTCCTTTTCTTCCTCCTCGTCTTTTGCCTCTTCTTCCGCCGCTTTTCCATATTACGAGGCCTGGCGCTCCTTATTAATGAGATGCATTAAAATGGACAAATCACCTCCACTTTCGCAACTATATCCGCCCCCCCCTGCATTTTAATGCGGTTCATTCACCGCCCGTTAGCGACCGCGCGTCCGCATCTGTCCCGAACGTCACATGGAGCAGGGCGCGTCAAACTTTTCTCGCGAGTTTGCTCGGGCAACTACCCTTTTTTTCGTCCACGCTCATCTCGCCGCATTCCATGAGCTGTGTTTGCCTTTGGCTCGGTTGCCAACGGCAGCGAAGGAAGCTGCCTCATCAAAATGTGGAGACGCGTGTTTACCGCGGAGGAGATGAGGCACACAGATGGGGATGATCAGCTTCCTGGCTGATTACTGCTTCAATGTGATCTTACTTTCAAATGAGCAGAGACTTGATTAATATGTAGGGGGGACTTAAACAAAAATGTGTACAATTTTGAATTCACGCCCGAGCCAGAAAAAGTTGGTGCGAGCTGCTGGAGCCTCAAGGATTTCTGAAAGTCAAATGGACGGCTGGCTTGCCACTTTGTTCTTTTAAAGATGGCACGCGAGATATTTCTTCGGCTGTTCGGAGACGGACTGCATCTGATGTTGTGATTGCGGGGGGGAAAAAAAGAGCTCCATCTTATCTCCAGGTATTTTTCTATGAAGAAAAACAAACACCTCATCTTTTTTTGCGATTAGTCATTTTTCTTGCACCCTCGCTCGCTCCCCTCCCTGCCCCTCCTCATCTACAATATCTCTCTGTCTCTCTCTCCCTCAGTAGCGGCTCCACATCGTCAGCCAATTCCTGCCTATCTGCAGCCCAAAAGTGTCTGTGCTTGGCTGATGTTATTGATAAGAGACTGAATGCCTGCTGTCCACATGGAGGAAGGGGATGGAAAAACCGAGAGAGAGAGATGGGGAAATTGAGAAAGGATGAGAATAACAATTACTCATTCAAAACAATAAACTAGAACCTCTGCTAAGGCCCAACAGTCCTCTTAGATGAAACCAAATTGCACACACTCATAGATACAAGTCCCTGATTATGCCAGATTGTTTTTCATCAAGTTCCTTGAATTATTCCTGGGATAATTAGTGTGTTTGTATGTCCAAAGAAATTATCTGAAGATTCCCTGAATCCGCCACATTGTCCCGATCTGCGCCAACATTTAATTGGTTCTTTCTTGGCGCGTGTCCCATCCTTCCACTAAATTTCCTGGAAATCCAGCCGACCAACCAACAAATACACAAACAAAACCTCCCCGACGGAGGTAATGATGAAATTTCAGATTAAGACTATTGTTGTACATTTTTTTAACCCTTTTGGACACCTTCGCATTTGTTTGCATCGAGTCAAACTGGGACGTTTGCCGAAATTGATTGGATGTGGCATCGCGTTCCCTTTAAAAAAAAAAAAAATCCCACCATCCTCCAAAAAAAAAAAAAAAAAAAGCCCCAGTGAGGCACTTGACTCGTCACAAAGGAGAAGCACTCCATAAAAAGTCTTCTTCACCTCAGACATGGGCTGCTGATACTGTATCAGCGGAGGATGATGAATCATTTGCATTTACATCAAATGGTGATGAGGGGAGTGTTGGAGGCAGCGTGGGGAGAGAATGAGGGACGGCTAAGGTCAAGTTCTACTTCGTAGAGGAGACACTAATCTCCACTGGGGGAAATGAAAGGAGCTACCCTGGAAAGGGGAGAGGCTGGGGGGGGGGGGGGGGGGGGGGGGGGGGGGGGAGAGATGGAGTAGTAAGATGAGCACAGTGTAACCTTATTTAACTGCCAGCAGAGGCACCGAGTCGATGTAGCTGGGAGACTGTTGCACACGGACGCTTCGTGCAGCAAACAAACGCACACATTGTGAAGCGAGGTGAACTAACTCCACGCGAGTGGAACAAAGGGCCTGTCCTCAATGTCTCTGTGCAGAGTGTCGGCTTTGAGTGTGTGAAACGTCGGCAATGTCACTGGATGTTTTTTCTCGATATGTCCGAGGCCGACGACGCGGCGCCGACGATCGAACCCTGACCTTCTGTGCCAAAGTCAGCTATACCAGCGGCCGTTGCCAATTGCCGCTAAAAAACGAGGAAGAAGAAGAAGAAGAAAATAAGAAGAAGAAGGAGGAGGAGACGGGAATACAAATCTGCTGTACAATCACTCACGTTGTGATCTCTCATCGCAACCATAGCGCCCAGCCACACCACATCCCAAGACCCGCATTTTTAGATTCATTCACTATTGAAAGCCTTTTCTGAAACACCCGTTTCTTTTTCTCCTTCCAGCCGCGGTGGAGGGAGGGAAGAAATAGACATGGTCTTCACAATTATCTGTGTTATTGCAAACATGCTCAACACCTTGCAGGAGATTAAGCGTTCTGTCTCAACTGTGATCCTCCTCTGCGAACCTTTGGTGGAGCAAAGATCACACACACACTCACACACACAGTCACGCGCACACACACACACACACACACGCACACACACACACAGTCACACTGAAAGCAGACCAGTGCACATGCTGTGAGCAGCCCGTGCCCTTCCTGTAGGCTCCCTGCTGTGCTACATCGAGACCAGTGCTCTTTTCCCTCCCCGTGTCTCCCCGGTGCTCACGTGTTGTGATCCCTCTAACGACCGCCCAGAGATCGGGTCTTCATGTATCAGACAGGCTGCGGGACGAACCGCATCAACGGCCTTTACTGTGTTTGACGATCGAATCCTCAGCCCACGGTGACAGGATTTAAGGAAATCGGAAAATGTAAATCTCCCATTGAACGTGACCCGGCTGACAAACGAGCGGAGGATGTGCGACAGGTGATGCCGCTATATGGCGGTGATAGTCTTTTTTTGTTGCTGTGATGAGTCGAACAGAATGAAGATTCACGGTAAACATCTCATCTTCAGGCTGCAAAAATGCAAATGTTCCAGTCTGGTGTATTCCTACTGATCCACAGAACCAATTCATCAGAGCAATATAAAATACAGAGGAAAAAAAACAGAATCATTTTTCAAGTGAAGCTCTGGCAATGGCCCCAAAACAATATTTCATCCGAAGTCACAGAGCAGCGGTGTGTGCCCGTGACTCGGGGGTGAAAAAGTCTGAAGTTTAATTAGAGGCCACTCACGCTGACGTCAAGCTATGTAGAGACTGTTGCCACGCCATGAACACTGCACACGCAGCAATGAGCAAAGTTCCCCCTGTGATCGCCATGGAGACCAAAAGATGACAAAGGAGGGAAAACTAGTTGGATTGTCATCTTCTTTTTCGTCATCCTCCTCCACATGGCCCTTTTCAGAGGCTCCCCATCAAGAACAACATTGCAGGAAAAGAGGTGCCAAACGTGTACGTACATCCCAGTGGTAACTGTTGCTCTCGGAATTTTATATAGAGGATCCCATCCTGGTCAGGTCAGTATGTTCAACATGCTTTGCTGCATGCAAGAGGATTTAAGTGTACAGGTCAAGGTCACTCAACGCGTAAAGCCTTTTTCTCTATCTGCATTCTTTGTCTATTTGATGACGCGCTCACACCAAACGCTAAGCAAACTTTTCTTTATCGGACGGGTACGTCAGAATTGATCTCAATACTTGTTGGCTTTCACGACATCGCATAACACATTTTTTTTTGCTTTAGTTGAAATATTTCAACTGGAGCGAAGGACGTGAATTTTGCGTCTTCACTCACGACTGCCGTTGCGCGTGGCACCAACTTCCCATCACTCGCATATTTCCATTGACTTTGTACGCAATCTCGCAAAAAAATAACACCATGAAAAAAGTGCCTCGCGAGTAACAGTTATAAACTCAGAGCAATCGCCTTGTCTGTGTCGATCCCTTCTCGAGGAAATGCTGGGAACGAGCGCCGAGCCGGTGCCTTTATTGAGCATCACCGTCTCCCTTGTCTGGATGTAACCTTCCTCACTGAAAAGAAACCTTCTCCATGATCTCGAGAATGAACCCTCCCCATCAACTGTACACACTTTCTCGAAGATCACAGCTAATGAGCAATACCACGGTTCACGTAGAGGACGAGCAGATTTCTTCTACACATCTCCCTATCAAAGGAGTGACTGGCTGACTGGTCCTTAGACACTCGTCTTTTCAGTGAGGCTCTGAGCGGTCCGATTGTCTTTGTGATCCTGCTCCTGAGGAGGGGAGAGCGTCTGGTTTGGGAATCTTTTGCAGATGATGTGGTTCGGCTGCAACTTTCTGGCTTTGGAAAAAAATTGACTGAAGAAATTAAATTGAGGAACATGTTAGCGAAATTCGTTTTCTGGGAAAGCCTCATCCCATGAGTGAGGAGCACAGAAATCCAGAAGGAGCTTGCTGTGGAACTGCTGCTCCTTCACGTCAAGGGGAACCAGTTGAGGTTGTTTGGGCATCTGATCAGGATTCCTGCTGAGCACCTTCAATCGAAGGATTTCCAGACATGTCCAACTAGTAGAAAACTCCAGGGCAGAAGGAGAAGATGCTGGAGGGATTGTAATATATATATATATCACTTGGTTTGGGGATGCCTGAGGGTTCTCCAAGAGGAGTTGGAAGATGTTGCTGGGGAGGGGGACGTCTTGAACAACTTGCTTAGTCTATCCTGCCATAGCAACTCGGCCCTCGGATAAGCACTAGAAAACTGATGGATGGGTGTCTCCTCCAACGAGTCTTCTCATTTTCATTATGCTGCTGCCCATCAGCCAATTAGGGTTGTAACGAATCAATTAAAATCTAATCATTGTCAAGCCCCATAACCAATCAGCTCTTTGATGGAAGGGTCTACACATCAGCATGGAGTCCCTGCCTGTTTCCGTAGAGATAAAGGAAGAAGGGGTGTGAGGAAGGAGCGGAGGAAACAGAGAGGTTGCTCCCAGGGGCCGGTAAAAATGTAGCCAGGCTGATGACAGAATGTAAAAATCAAAGCTTAAAGCAGCCTTGATGAATTATGGTAATGAGGGTGCCCACACGAGCTGAACAAATTCCCACTGAGAGGAAAAATAAATCCAGATGACTCTTTTTCTTTTCTTGTTTGCGCTCATTTCATATTACCTCCAACACAGTCCTCCAGCCTCGGCCACAGTGCTACGGCTCTGCGGCTTCAGGACATTTCAGGAGCCCCAACATGGCAGCTCATCCAGCGAGACGCTGTGGAAAGGCATCAGCTAAATGCCTGAACGTGAGGTGCTGCGTGAAGAAGATGGAAAGAAATGAAGCAAACAAAGGAGGTAAAGATGAAAAGAAATATAACAACTTCGCCGTTGTTCTCCGCTCGTTGCGCGGAGGCCGACTCGGAGCAGAGCCGATTTTATTCTTCTTAACAAGATTCATTTTTTAGAAACCCAAACGGGGCTGTGCCGTCAATTGAAGGCAAAACATAAGACCAATGTGTGGAACATTAAAAAGGAGAGTGGGAGGGTGTTGTAACTCAATTTCAGTGCCACCTTTGAGGCTTAAATGTGTGCATCTGTCATTAATTATAATAATAATAATTATAATAAACCAAAGGTAGTACTATAACGCAGGATGCTCAACCTTGGCTTTTCCTGACACTCGTATTCTCTGTGAGGAACCGATCGATGCGATAAGTGTTGATCCTCCCCAAAAAAACAGCATGTGTGTGTGTGAGTGTGTCATCAGACCTGGTGGGAGAGTCTATTAGGGTAGGTGGGAGATGTGAAGGTAATCCCCTTGATACCTCTGCTGCAGAACCACATCACTTTCTCTCTCTCTCACTCTCCTCATCCCGTCACTTTGTCTTATCACTGCAGCAACCCTAATGATGATGAAGCTGCGGACTCAACGGAGGAGTCACAACGTTCTGCGTAATGGTTCTGGAGTGAGGTGGTGGGCTGCAGGCACTAACACATGCGTGTCCACCTGCTAATCAGCTGGTACCCTTGGACGTGGAAAGCCGCAATGAACAAGGGAGAAAAAAACTAAAGAAAAAAGACAGACAACCAGTGCGGCAGAGAGCTCCTCTGGCTGCACGTTCAGGTTTTGGCGGTCCAGTGTGATCCGGAGTAGGAGCTGAAACCAGTTTGATTTCATACACACTGGCTGAACTGTAATTTGTCATTACAGTTGATTCCTGACATTCCGCAAAATGTCTGGGAAAATTGACGCCGGACATTTTCCTGAGTTTTTCACATGTGACCAACGCAGAGACTTTGTGCCGACCACACATTTTGGTGACCTCAGAAACATCCAAACAGGTCGCGTCGTGCAGGAGATTAGTGCGCCCTGAGAGCAGAGGATGGAGGAAGCCAAGGAGATTTAAAAAAAAAAAAAGGGATTCATATGTCGAACTACTGAGGGAGTGTGGCAGAAGGGCGAGGCGACCTACAGTCAGGAGGGACAGACCCAGGCTGGGAACTAATCACTCCTGGGCGGGTCGCCTCGGTGAGGTCTTCTGAAGCTGAAAGACCTGAAACACCTGTCTGTAGGACGGTCCAGGCCATGTTGGACCTGTAGTGACCAGCCAAGATAAGAGTTCCTACCCATAGTACTAAAAAGAAACCATTCTCTCCTTTGTCTGTACAGCAACTAATATGCAAAATTTTCATACACGATGTCCCTGACGCACTTTTTCTTGCACCCTTTGTTTCCTCACGCAGAGATCCATAGTGTTGTAAGCATTGTATTGTACTATGTTTCTTGTCCCTGTCATCTGTGGGGTATTTGTTTTTTAATGTTGATTTTATGACGTTTTTTATGCGCCTTTTTTAAACGCCTGGCTGCCACCCAATTTCCCTCGGATGAGATAATAAATTAAGCATAAAGGATTCTCTCATCATTCAGTAACTGCGCCCAAGGCCGACCCCTTCAACCATTGTGTGGGACAAATGCTGGCGGTTTACGAGTCAGGTTTATGGTTTCTACAGTTTGTGGTACATGGGAACACAACAAGATCTAATTCCCCACATGTTTATCGATGATAATTTAATGCCACAACAATTTCACAAGCTCAACAGATACAGACAGGTACATATGAAGTACATTTC
Source organism: Scophthalmus maximus (assembly GCF_022379125.1). NCBI lineage: Eukaryota > Metazoa > Chordata > Actinopteri > Pleuronectiformes > Scophthalmidae > Scophthalmus > Scophthalmus maximus. The sequence goes on from NC_061525.1 coordinate 19,864,100, forward strand.
TACAGATTATATTATTATATATTATTATTAGGTCTTTTAGTTTGGTGGCTAGAACTTATTTATAGAAGACAGTTTGACGTGTCAGTAGAAAAAAAAAATGAATTCCATGGTTGAATTCCACTAAGATGCTGCAGTTTCAGGATCCTGCTTATATTCATTCTGATTCACTGCACAGTGTTATCGCACCTGGTGAAAGCCAGTGGAGCGAAAGTGGCCGCGCTGAGCCAATCCCGTGTGGCGAAGCACAGGTCCACCCACAACAGGGTTTGGGTACGTTTACAGGAGAATATCTCAGGTTCAGCCGGGCGGGTATAAAAGGGACAAATCTGCTTTCTGCTTAAGTCATAAATAACTTAATAGAAACATTGCATGCAATAGACTGGGCTGTGATTACTAGTCCACCTTCTCGGCCCCTCTCTCACTCACATACGGGAGGTCGCAGGTCATTTTAAGACCTGGCTGACAATAACCTGCATTATCGGACTATAAAGTAACCAACATCTATCAAGCATCTCTCTGCACCCAGACTGTAGACCTGGAAGAAACAGCGTTACATACGCAGGGCACAATTTTGTTGTTGTTCTTTGCTAGTTCACTTTAAAGGGGACATATCATAACCCTTTTGCACAAGGCCAACGCAAGTGCTCAGGTGTCTAAGTGAAATGTTTGTGACCTGCTTTGGTCAAAATACCTCAAGGATGACGCACCGCCGCACCACGTTCAGCCTGTCTAAACATAACAGCCCGTTTCAGAGGTCGATTTCAGTGCCTGTCCCTTTAAATGCTAATGAGCTACTGCCTTTGTTCACACACCGGCTGCGGTGGCTGTATCCCGGACATCCCGTACTGATGCGAGTGTCTGACTCAGTAGTGCGTTTATTCACCGTTGATTAAACAAGTCACAAATACAGAAAACCAATCGCAATGGAATATGCAAATGTGAGGCAAAGTAAGCGGAAACTTCCCGCACACGCAGAGGCAGTGCATCCAGCAGAGGACGGGGTTCAGCATTAGGAGTTTGTGAAAGTTTTATCGCCGATGTTGCCGCTAGCCATCTTGTTGTGCACATTCTTCAGACATAAAGTGGAACAAGAGTGGAACGAACACGGAGAAGAACAAAGTTTCCCACTTAGTCTGAGCGATGAATCATCATTGCTCATTCCCTCTGTTTTGTAGTCAGGATACAGATATGTCAAAAGGCAGCTAAGTTTTTGGATTCGACAAAAAAGTAAAACATCAGCCTACATACGCTCGCAGCTATGAGTATATCTTTGCAACAGGAGCCACAGTCAGTTCTCCATTTGGGGCACAGTCAGTGTCTTGGTTTCCCTTCTCGCCTTTTTGAAAAACTGAAAATGAAAATGGTAAACAAATGTACGAACCACTCATAAATACAGAGATGCGTTTATTCCACACAGGAGGGAGGATTAGTAAAATGGTCTTTCTCTATTTTATCGCTATCAGCAATAAAGTGTATTACTGTTATTATTGAAATAAACTGTGTTTCTCCCCCTCGCCGCTCTCGTGGTGTTTCATCCGTTTTGTTATTATTAATATTAATGGGCATAGCTGTGAATAAAAGTAAAGACAGGAGAGTGTGTGTGTATGTTTGTGTGTGTGTGAGAGCGAAAGAGAGACAGCTTAATGTTGGTGGTTTACAGGTCGAGTCCAGGTAGTTTAATGACGTATTTTCGCGAGTCGGACGAGGACTGACTCTCATAACCAGTCGACGGGGTGCGAGTTACGGAAAAAAAAAAAGTCCGACCAAAGTCACGAGGACGGATCCTGGCGAAATAAAAGTCCCGGTAAATCATCGTGTGCAACGAGCGATGCCGCGTTAATGACTCCATAACTTACTGTGGACCTGACACTCCATCCCACACTGTGCGTCCTCCGCTCACTCATACACTGTGCATATATTAATGCTTTCATTTATTTAGCCTCAACGTCGTCCTCCAAGGACGAAGGGCTCCGCATAAAGAAGCGAAGGGAAGTCCTGGGTGGATGAATGCAGCGAGAGGAAAGAAGAGACGGTCTGTTGTTTGTGTCTGCGGCTCTCTCTCTCTATATATAACACCCAGTGGGTACAGTCTGTGTCTTTGCTGCCTACTGTGCATGTATCCCCCACAGCAGATGGATAAGTACACATGAGCTCACGCAACAGCTAATTTAAAACAGATTTAGACCAGGCAGACACATATCCGATAAGCTCAAACACACAAGTGAATGCGCGCGGCAAAAAAACAAAACAACAAAATACCCTGCACAGACGCTGCCATTGTCTCCCATTAAGAGCCATGAAATCTCATTAATGTGCATTAGTGTATTTGAGTGGGGATTTGCTTGGTGAGAAGAATGAATTAGGGCCGAGCTCAGCTCCTCTCAATACAATTATTTGTCTTCCAGCCGGCCTATTAAAAAAGGCCGCATCCGGTGGAGAGTACGGTGCGAGGAGAAACGCCGACGGCAGCACGTCACTCTGTGTCCGTGGTCTTCGTGCAGGTGATGGTTACATCAGCTGTCATCCCGCAGGCCCTCGTTGACTGGGAATGGGATTAACTGTGGAGAAGTTTAGCGCGCGCGTGAGACTAATCTTTTAGATCACGTTTCGGGGGTTAAAAAGATGCAGCTACATTCGCTGTACCTGTCTCCGTCTGCCCCGCTTCTTCTTTGCTTTCAATCCTCGTCCGTGTGAGTGGCAGTGTGTGTTTGTGTGTGTGTGTGTGTGTGTGTCCCCTGTGTCCTCAGGTCTCCTGAGCTTATACAGTTAACTCGACTCTCGTCCCAGGCCTGGGGGGGGGGGTGTCTATGACTCTGCTGACTTAAGCAAACAGTGTGAGTGTATGTATGTATGTGTGTGTGTGTGTGTGTGTGTGTGAGTATTAGTGTGTGTGTGTGTGTGTGTATGTGTGTGAGTGTGTGTGTTTGAGCGGAGAAGAAGAAGAGAAGAAAATCTCAAATAAAATAACAACAACAATACAATTTTAGATTCTGTTGAGTTTCAGCTTGTATGTCTGCAAACATGTTCAAATGAAGTTTAGACTCTTCAAATGTCACCTAGGCATCTCACACACACACACACACACTCTCACACACACACACACACACACACACACACGCGCGCGCATCAGAGAGCGACCAGGTCACAGTCAGGCACAGAAGTGAGGTGCAACACAAAATAGAGAGTGAAAGAGAAGAAAGAAAGAAAAAAAAGGAGAAATCCAGATAATAACATGTCAGACTGACCTGAGCGATGGAGAGAAAGCGACAGGAAGTAGACTGCACCTAGAACGGAACTCACTTGAGCGCATACGTCAGCAACAGTTTGATGCAATCAAGTTGCGCCAAAACTCGCACACTCATAGACATTAGTTCCCCTGAATAAGTCTGATCTTTTTCAACAAGACGCATCAATTATTCCCTGGGAAATTTGGTGAAATGCTCAAATAAATGGCTTTTTATCATTGCTATCTAATTCATTCTTCCCTTAATTTGGATCGCAGTAAAAATGTCATGGCTTCTCTCTATCAATAGGTAGGTAGGTGTCTTTGACGCCTTGCGCATCATCCTCTCGACCTCCCACTTGTTTCTATTCAGATACGGAGGCAGACGATGTGCTGGCGAGTAATGGGCAGATGTGTCCTGCAGATGGTTTATGCCGTTGTGCTGCTCGAGAAGTTGATTTACAATTCTATGGCAACAGGCGATAAGTCAACTATGTTTAACTCTCATCTCGATGCAGCAGTTAGCCGTGAACTGTACTGTAGAGTGTGTGTGTGTGTGTGTGTGTGTGTGTGTGTGTTTTCTCTTTCTCTCTGCTGGGCTCCTATGTTGCTCCCACTTCAGGTACGAACCCAAATATTGCTCCACAAATGTGGAAAATGAATCTAGCAGGGCATGCTCAAGATGTTCGGATATGATTATGCCACAGAGTCAAAAATACAACTAATGCAAGAGATTTGTTCTTTTTTTTCTTTTACGCACAGCTAATGATGGCACTCACTCATTCCCGTTCTCACACGGACAAATAATCAGCAGGAAAAGCAGCAGCGGGGGGGGGGGGGAATAAAACAAACACGAGCTTGCGTGAAAAAGCTGTGGAATGGAAGAAAAAAAGGTGTCATTCCTTCTTAAGAAAAATACAGCTGATCATCCAAGACTGCGGCTGAGACGTGAGTCAATCTCGTTTTTCGGCGATTCCCCCGACACAAAGCCGAATGTCGCCCAAAACAACGGAGCCGTGCTCCGCCGCTCCAATGGCCATTTGCACCTTTATGAGGCATGCGATCTCAATGCCACTGCATGTAATTATTGTTTCTCGTATGAGGCATAGACAGCTATTGTTATTCACACGCACGCACGCAGCATATTCTACTGTACCCTCTCCGCATCACTGACTCGTGAAATCGACTCATCAGTAATAGGCAGGTAAGGAGACGGCGCGCGCGAGAGAGAGAGAGAGAGAGAGAGAGAGAGAGAGAATGGAAGCACTGAGGGAGAGAGAGGTAAGATAATGCACAGAGAGAGCGAAGATTGAGAGAAATAACAGATATTATTACAAAAATGAAATGTGGAGTGAGAAGGTAGCGATGAATTCCCAGTGAGCTGCTGATAATGCAGTTTTTCTATTTGTATTTGATCACGCTGGGCTCCTTTTTCAGAAGCCGCGCTGTACACTACAGGCCTCAGAATAAAAAGCTGAGATACGAAGAGAAAGAGGAGGGCCGCGCCTCAGACATCGCCGGGTATATGAAGGATGATATTGGAGGCCAGGTATCGATCGCGCCGTGCATCAGCTCGGCTCTGGAGAGTTGATCAGACGCCTTGGAAGAGGCTCACACGCGCGCACACACACACACATACACACACACAGACACACTCAAGAAGCCGGCAGGAGTCGATAGTGAGGTATCAGTCAGTGTGCTAATGCAGTCGGGTCAGGTGGTGTAGGTCTGGATTAGCAGAGCCCTTTTCTCAGCCAACGCACACTTTCAAATGGATCACAGACAGAAATCAGTAGACTTTAAATTACTTCAGCGTTAGAAAACGCTATATAGTAACTTCCCACGGTGAGGCACAGTACAACGCGTCATTGTTGGGATTCTGAAGAAATCTGTTTTCCTGCTTCTGGGATGGTGTGTCCGTTCCACCTGTCCCCTCTCCGTCCGCTCCCCCCCCCGACACCGCTCCACTCAGGCGGGTGCAGTGTCTAAGCTCCGGATCGATCACCACCTCCTCACCAGAACGTCGCCTCACCAAGTGGTTTTCATGTCTATGGATTACCTCTGCTCTGAAATCCATAGACTCCGTCGCCATGCGAAAAAACACACACCCAACGTGGCGCTGGTCAAAAAGCCAAACTCCAGGCTCCAAAGCGGCAGCTCGCGAAACCGATGGGTGACGTCATGGTGAGTCGCCTCTCTTGCCCCTCCGTTGCCTTCAGGATCGCTCACTCCAGTCTGTTACTATGACGCTCGGCCACACTGTCTCCTGGACTTTCAACGAGAAAAGTGCAGAAAAACACAGTGCTCTACTCACGTGCACAGGCATCTACCTCGATCCTTTCACCTTCCGACCCTTTGGCTTTCTTATTTCCAAATCTCCCTTTCATTAAAAGCATTTCATTGAACGCGTGTAATCTATCAAAGAACAGATGATTACGCTCGTCGCCTGCCTGTCAGAATTACAAATTTAAATATAGTGATTAATAATCATTGCGATTGCGTGATATAGAATTTCCGTCGGTGTAAAAAGAAGAAAGGCCCGAATAACTGACACGCCACCGAATGATTGAAGATCACAGGTTTTGTGCACTTTGATATAAAACTTTTATTTGAACTAAGCGTCTAAACTTCAAATTGCATTTTCTTTTACCAGACAGCGCACGTGAAGAGCTCAACTTCGTCACCTTTCTCACGACCCGCGCGGCTCCCTCTGCCCTCTCGAGCTTTTCCCCCGAATCGTCTTCCTAAGTCGTCTCCTTTTTTTTTTTTTTTATGCAGCGCTCCCGGTAATAAGCTGTTCTACCCTAGTGAAGATGGATAGAACAATAGTTACTGGTCCAGTCAGCGCCGCCCGAGTCCATCTTTCTTCATTCCACCTCCACTTCGGTCGGATTGAGAAATGAGGGGAAATATACGAGCGTTGAGACAATTCACACAAATGACGCCCGCGTGCATAAAGGCCATGATAACTCTCCTGGCAGGCGCACAAAGGGCCCCACTGCTGCCGCTGAGCACGTTACACATCGCATGCAGGAGCTGCTGATGGCGTATTGAGAAGCTACAAATTAAATCCCCGCAGGCTTCCCTCATACGAAATGTCACATATCCATGACAATGCTCGTCTCAGGAAGTGGCCGAGAGCCTCGTCGGCGAGCTCCTGATTTATAGGTGTGTGTGTGCACGCGTGGGTGTGTGAGGGGGAGAGAGAGAGAGAGAGAGAGTAAAAAGGCAGGTTAGAGAGTGCTCATACATCAGCCGCGGGACAGGACTGCGGATGTGATTATAGGTGTGTGTGTGTGGGGGGGGGGATCAGTTCTCCTGATTGATCTACCTCTCTCCTTCCCAGGTCACAGGTCAAGAACGACCCCTTTGCACTTTTCACTGGCGAACATCCACACACAGTCGTAAATCTATGGCGTCTACTGTATGTGCGTGTTTATCAGGAGCAGTATAAGTGTGCGTGTGTGTGTGTGTGTGTGTGTACATACTGGTGTGTCGGACCTTCTTTACCCAGATTTCCACGGCTGTTAAATAATTCAGCAACACTGCTCTCCGCTCTGGAAATATTAGATGAAATATTGAAATGTCGAAAATTGCAACACAGCGCGGTGAAAGCGTGGCAGGAACGAGGGGAGAGGAGAGAAGAGAAGAGAAGAGGAGAAAAAGAGGAGAGGAGAGAAATAAGAGAAGAGGTGAGATGTGAGGCAATGACACTTGTAACAACAGCTACTTCCTCAAATCTTTCTTGGATGAAATGTATATGGCTTCTATGAGTCTTCTGTATAGTTTTTCTTTCTATTTTGTATTGTATATTTCTGCAATGCTTTGTCATTTTACATATTCTTGACATTTTGAGGAAAATACTTAAATATAAACGGATACCAGTTTTATCGATTTTGCATCTTTCTATCACGTTTCCATCTAACGTGCAAACAAGGTCCCGGGTGTTTACGGCTGCGGCCTCATTGAGGGGATGATTTATGTAAATTCCCCATGCACATAAACGAGTACATTGTGCTCTGATTATTCATCTGTAGCTACAGTATTAATGCTGTTAATTGCTCATTATGTTGTCTATTGAAATCTGCTGCTGGATGCGTACTGTGCTGGCCTTTGAATTTCATTTTCCTTTTTCGAAAAATAATTAATATCATTTTGTGCACGTTATTGTGTTATCATCCCTTCCAGGCTGCCGCCCAAAGCAACATGCTGTAAAGTGTTTTTCGCGGCGCAACACTCGGCGCTCTGCCTTCGAACCATCTCTGGGGAATTTCTGGGTGGTTCGGGTCGAAGTGTGAAGATGCTCTGGCCCCTTGATCTTCCTTCGACTCTGTCTCCTCATCAGTCTCTGTTTATCCCCCCCCCCCCCCTCACCTCCACCCATCTCACTCCGCAGCTGTAGAAGCTGCCAGATGAGCGCAGGCAGCCCCCTCAGCCTTGGACTGGAATCATTCATCACTTCTGCCTTTGACACAATGAACCTCCGGCAATAACCTCTCACTCCTTGCCCCCCCCCCACCCCTCATCTCTCCGCCTCCACGCCTATACCAAAATCTCTGTTCTCTACCCCGTCCCCACCTCTTCTCCTTCTCTCTCTCTCTTCCTCACCTGCTGCCAGATGTTGCCTGCTCTCGGCACTCCTGTCCGATTCTCGCCCTCCTCACCCGGTGCAGAACTGTCCCTTTCGCCTATCTCCCCCCAGCAATGGACAAGTGCTTCACATTTCATTTACAATAACACTCATCTCCGCCAGGTCCTCCGCCCGCCCGCCCGCCCGCCCGCCCTCCCCCCCGCCGCCACCCCCTCTGCCACCCACATACACTCTGATCAATGGCTCTCATGTGGCAAACAAACAACAGCCGCGGCCGAACATTCGCCAGGCTGCGGAGCACAGTGGTGTTTTTACTCAAAGTCTAATGCAATGACTAATAGGATTTAGAAATTGATTTTGATCGGGGGGGGGGGGGGGGGGGGGGGGGGGGGTTGATGAACTAACTTACTTTCTGTAACTAAGCAACCGACTGCAGACTAGACAACCTGCTTCGTGTTTACACCGGCACGGACATGACAAGTGTCAGAAATGGTAATCCGACATACGTTTTCAGGACGGGGATTATTATGGAGCTAAGATGCCTGCGTGGGCGGAGATCTGGTCTTTCCTTTATTACGACTCTTACTTCGACGAAGATCTTGGGCCGATGAAAAGAGAAGCGTTGGCTCTCGGAAGTACATAAAAAAAGTTTCGTCATCAGTTCAACAGGTAACAGATACAGTAGCCCGAGGCCAGATAAAATCAGGACAGAGATTTCCGCAGACACCAGAGAGAGCACAGAGTCCAGATGAGAGACGCGAGTGGCCTGAACAAAAGTTTTCAGAGAAAAAAGTTTGAATCTTTGAAATGTTTGTGAAAATGCAGGAGAACAGCTCCGCGCCGTAGATTTGCTGATTCATCCGACGCTGCCGCCAAAGACAGCACGCTTCTCTCTAAAACGCTTTTCTTTTTCGTCCCTTCATGTGGCAATTTTCACAAATACAATTACGAGTAAATGGTTTTCCCCATTTGAACTATTATTGTACTGGATGTCAGCCCTCTTATTGATTGTAAGATTTTCCACCTCACTTTTGAGTTTCGTTTACCGATGAACGAAAAGTACTTTTACGAAGAAAAACTCCTCAGATACTCGGTGTTAAAATAACTATTACAGTCACTATAAATGAGTTGATTGACATCACCTATGGTCACATTCAGTCAGACTGAAATGTAAAGAAAAAGGTGTTGTGGTTACAGAACACGGAACATATCGGTGTCTGCAGAGCCCGTGGGCGGATGTGTGGTTATTTGCAGAGGGATCTGTTTGCATGTTATCCTAATTACGCTGACGGGCTGAATATGTGGATTTGCATTATTGTTATTGTCAGCGAGAACCGCCTCCTCTAGGAAAACATAATTCTGCTAACAACAGCCAGTGATGGAGGTCGTCTCTTTGTACCGTGCGGCTCTCTCCAGGTGCGAGGTGAGCGCGTGGACGACGCTGAGCACAAAATCCTGTTTATGTTGTCGCTTTGGTTTCCTGCAGGTTTTTAAATGTTACCGACAGAACAAGGACACGTGATACGTGACCTTTCTCTGGTGGTGAGGCTATAAGGACGGAGACCGGTTGGGGGGGGGGGGGGGGGGGGGGGGGGGATCATTTGGCACAATTACCATGGTGATGATGTGCCGGTCACGCGGCTATCTATGGAAGCCCAGACTCCCACCACCTGCCGAGGGGCCAAGTGGCTTGGCACAGATCGGCCTCGTATCAGACCTGGCACTGAGGCGGTCGTGTGGACATGGCACGCCGGGCTCTGCCAAAGAGGCTTAAGCTGCGTGCGTGCGTGAGTGTGTGTGTGTGTGTGTGCGTGTGTGTGTGTGTGTGTGTGTGTGTGTGTGTGTGTGTGTTTCACGTTTGGAAGCGGAGAACACACTAATAAACAAGGCTGTCTTACCTGCATCGCATTTCTGTAACTGTTGAGAGAGTTTGAATGTGATGATGGTAAAAAAAAGAAAACAAGAAGAAAAGACGAATTTTACATTAATGACGTCGGATTTTTATCCTCCAAGTCATTTTGGGGGGGGGGGGGGGGGGGGGTACCAGGAGATCAACCTGTCACCTGTGTTAAAATGGGGAATGTGGAAATTCTTGGGAAATTTCACTTTTGTATGGGTTTCACAAATGATGAAAGCACTTCTACATCACATTATCATAAGAACCACGAGGACTTTTGTGCAGGAGGAAATGGCTGTCATTTTTTTTTCTCCTTTTGCCTCTAATATTTTGAATTTTTTCTCAAGTAGGACATTATTATCGTAATAGTACGACCTCGCTCTCCAAATCAGAATAGTTATTCTTCATTATGTCCCTCATTCTCCACCGTGAATGAGATCCGTGTCCTCCAGTGTTTCCCGTAGAGGCAGGGTTCAGCTATAGGTCTGCCTGTTTCTTGTCTTTACTGTTCCAAACGAAATGGAGTCTTGGTATGTTTCCAACTCCCCCCTCGAGTGACTGACAGCCTCAGTCTTATATGCGAGCATGCCGGCGTGTGCTTGTACATCTTATCTTGTTTCTCTCCACCATCTCTGCGCTCAGCAACCAAGAGCTGTCTCCGTGTCTATCTGCGGAGGGTGAGTGACTCCGTGCTCTCCTGGAGTCCATCTTCCGGGCGGCGCTCTGGGCTCATCTATCATCGCCTGCTGACTCAAGGCAAACCCAAACAGTGTCTCCTTTTTCCACAAGTTTCCTCGACTCGCCTCGACCCTTTCCCCCGTCTCGAGCCGGGGCTCACGCAACAACACACTGCGCAGAAATCCTCCCAGAAACACACACACACACACACACACACACACACATATACACACTATAATGCATTTCTGGGAAACCGAATTTTCTCTATCCACCCATCCCTTGAGCTCACGCTTGAACACAATGCAACCTGAGCCAGATCGCACACAAACAAACTATCCATCTTTATCACTTTTACAGGCAAAAGTCCTCCCGCATTCATATGTGCATGAACAAGAAGCCATACATCCATGCAGTGACAGCGAGATAAACAAACGGCAGGAATGAAATAAATAAATTGAAATGAACAACATGCTCAGATTGCTGATACGTCCAACACCTCGCTCCTTATCTCCCACCTCGCCTGTAAAGAAACACACGGCCTGATTTGCAATTCCAAATCAGGGGGGTGGGGGCGACGGGAGTGGCTGGAGGGAGAAAATGAGAAAAAGAGAAAATGGGAGATCCAGTTTGAAAGGTTCACGTAGGTTGTGCCCACTCACTTTCCTTATCAGTTGCCATATTAAAGCTGCTGTCCCCCCCCCGTGCTCGAGCAATCCTGGCCGTCTCGTCGGGACAATATTGCAAGTCGGGAGATTAGATACCGGATAAACAGGTGCGTCAGGAGTGTGTTGTCATCCGCCCTTCCCTGTGCGGCCTACAGTGGATAATGTGGCGGCTGTGCGTGTTTTTCTCCACTCGATGGGAAGAGCTGAATCGATAATTATAAATGCCGGCTGAAGGAATCCAGGTGTCCGACGGGAGGGTGAGCCGAGATGGTCGGAGCTCTCAAGGCGACGCACCAAACCGGTGACATTTACATTTGCCCGGTCGAACTGCAGACAAAGGCAGCTGGGATTCACGGCCACATGAGTGACATGACGGCAATGTTGACCGACCGCGGACAATGTGATCTACATGTGGGTGGTGCGGCGGGGAGCACACGCGCGGCGCCAGGGACCTCAAACACAAAGCATGGAAAGATGGAAATGAATATCAGCGGATACAGAACCGCATCAAAAGGTGTGGGCTTGTTAAATAATGTGGTCCGCGAAGTGACTTGAGGTCCCATTAACAGGGGAAGCCACCGCAGATCACCGCGCCACCGCTCGCTGCTTTGATTCTCGTCGGGCCGCTGGGGGCCAGCCATCACTGTCACTCTCCTTATGAAGGGTAATGGGATCAACCATTCGACCCTTTTACATACGCTGTAACTTTATTAGCATCCACGGCATCATACTCGGAAAAGCACTGGGTGGGTTGAACTTAAGCCTTGGGAGAGGGCTCAAGCTTCGAAACACCAAAGTGCTGTTCCTGATATCAGATTAGTAAAAACTGCAAAAGTGCTTCAAAAATAGTATCATCCATGCTGTATATTCTATGTTCTTCCATAGTCTCCCTCTGGTGAAATGACTTGGACCCTGCCCTTTAATTGTTATGCACTGATTCAGCATTGCAAACCATAACGTCGTCAATGTCGTGACGCAATTTCTCTGGACATTTTTCCCCCCGAATTATGGCATCCATATAGGAGAAACGTCCAGAACATTCTTTGGCACCTGGGTACAGAGCAGCGCGACGCAGGGGCACGACAGCTCCTCCGCTCGCTCTCCGTGAGATCTCCGGACATTTGACGAATGGGGCGAGCCGGAGAAGTTTTCCTGGAAACGTCCGGAGCAACCTTTTTTTCCGGACATTTGCGTTATTCACATCCGGGGACCCTCCAGGGAACGGTCGGGAAACTTGTCGGATGTCTGAAAGCAGCTTTACAATTTTTTGGGGTTCCATTTAGCTTCATTCTAGATGCAGTTAATGTGGCCTCAAGCTGAGCTGAGGAGCACGCTGGTAAACTCTCCCCTTTCTAACTCTACACTCCCAGAATTTTCTTTCTTCTCAGGCCCCAAATGACTCTGACATCAAGAGTCATCACTTAAGGCCTAATATATCAGATTTCACAGAGCTCCCTCTGGAGCCACAAAAGACTTCACACAACTTTTTCTTCCTTTTTTTTTTATCAAAATATGCAGTAGAACTCCCCGGGGCCTGCAAACAGACTTTGATTTGTAAAAAAAAATCAGTGCAGCATGTTTGCAACGTCAGCTCTGTGGTGCTGTGAAGGACTGATGAATACGCTTTAAATTAGCACGGTGGCATAGTCAATTGACTGCAAGATATATATGTGTGTGTAAATGAAACAAAGAAAGTCTCAGTGTTTGGAATCAGTCAATGTATGAGCACGAAGCCTAATGTACCAGTTAGAGCTGCCAGTTTGCTGCCTGTTACGATGTGTTCCTGGGTGGAAGTTTCAAGAAAGTACGTTTTGATTGATTTAGCTGCAGCTCGAGGCAAACGTTCCTCTAATTAGAGCCTGTAAACTTTGTTTAAGCTCTAAAATATTCCCCTGCAACGTGAAACATTCAAAGTTGCAGTGTATGATTAAAAATAGCCTTAACTGTAATTTTGTTATTATTATTATTTTTTCATAATAATATATATATATATATATTCACTGCCAGATCAACTGTACAAATTGGTAGTTCAAGTAGCTCCTCATTAGGTACAAGGCACCTGCTACTTGGCAATCATATGTTTTCAGCTGCCGTGCTTTTGGGATAATTGATTTACAATCTCATGAGGCCCAGCACTGTAAATATCCTTTTTGCCTCCAAACTTAAGGCGCGTGGGTGTGTGTGTGTGTGAGTGTGTGCGTGTTTGTGTGCGTGTGTAAATTTCAAGTGCAATTGTGTGTAAAAGTCAACTTTTTAATATTCTGCTCACAGACACAGATTTATATTCACCGACGGCGGAAACCTGTGTGCAAGCTTGCGCACCTCGTCTGAAAGTATTCCGAGCTCGTCTGCTGCACTCTTAACCTGGCGGAGCCTTGATGGAGTGCAGCATGCGAATGTGTTGACACTGCCACGGCCGTGCAGAGAAATCCCAATCACGGCCAACACCAACACACAGTCGTCGGCGCCGCCGCCGCCGCTGCTGCGAGACACGCCGACTCCTCATGACTACAAACGTTTGACACCCAGCGATTGTCAGCACCACACTGGGGTCTGGGCCTGAACACACACACACACACACACACACACACACACACACACACACACGCACCTACACACACACGCGCAGTGACACCAATTTTAAAAGACAGATTTGTCTGGATGCTGACAGACACAAACAATATTTCCGGTACCTGACACCGCAGCAGCAAGACGTCAGGTAAATGTGAAATTGCAAAGCTAAAACGCGGTAGACACCACTGAGCAGAGATTTGAGTGACAGCATCATCCTTCACTGCAAAATGTTTTCTGTGCGCAAAACTGGCATATGCCACATACTTACCTGACAGGGTGTTCTACATGGATTGTATGCATACAATCCAGCTACTACGACCTATTTTCAGTCATGCGTAGAATGCTGATACCAAAATATCTTATCTCATGTAGACTGAACATCCTTACATTTTAACATGTGAGTGTGTGTGACAGTTTTCAGAGATTTATTTAATGTGTGGCAGTGAGGATAAAGCCTGTATTAAACATTTAAAGCATTTAACAATCACTTGACAAAACTCTGAGATGATAACTTTCCCCAAATGATCAGTAAAATCCAACCTAACCAGACATGTTCTGGTCTGCGGAGGTTGGTGGTTGTGTTGACAGGAGGGTCGCTTCTTATCCTTGACCTAAGCATTCATAATATCCTGGCCACAGCCCTGCATACATCCAGAACCCCTTACCCCCCTCAATATGTTTTTTTCTTCAAGGCCGCTTGTTCAAAACCAGTCCGTTGCAATCAATTCAAAAGAAGAAAACCTGCTTCTGAATTGTTAAATGGGACATTTTGCAGCTGCTGCACACATGCACGCACCATGATGTAAACGGAGCACGCACACACACTCTACAGCACATCTGTGCTTATAGGAATGCCGAAGGCTCCCAGGTGCCATGTGCGTAGTGTTCGGCCTCTGATCCGTGTAACCCCTCCGCTCATTCCACCCATTAAAATCCTAATGGCTGTTTGCCAGCACCAGACAGCTGAGGGTAAAGGGACCGGTAACCTTAAAAGAGTGGATAATATGATGATGCGATCATAATTTCTAATTAAAATTCACTTTGGAGTTTATAACCTCCTCGCTCAAGGGCAGGCTGAGAGAAGAGGTGGGCGCTTCGTGTAATTCTCACAAACACCGGGTAGAAACTGTGAGCCGCTGATCTCAATGTTGAACGATTATTCATGAACTGTTTGGCCTCTTTCTGTGTCTCGGTTTGACACGGACAAACAGGGCTAACAAAGATTTCTACTAAGCAAGGTACTTTAATTGCTTCAGCCAGAAGAAAAGGTGGAAGACAAAACTAAGAGCTCAGTCGCCTGCATTTCCTGCACCGTGGTAAAATAAAGTGTTATCACTCCTGACCAGCCGCAGCCGTGGTCTTTCCAAGTAGAGTGCAATTTATTTTAATGTCCAAATATGTTCAATTAAGAGCTCCGAGCGCTCAGAGGGAGCAACACGGAGATGGGGATTTTTTTTCTTCTGCCCCTTTCTTGTTTCCAACAACAAGCGCACGCATATAACTAAAGCCAGTGGGTAGGCAATTTTAATTAGCCATTAGACTGATGACCTGACTAAATAATAAGCCAGAGCTTGCTGTCGGCCTCCTGGCCGTGAACAGCGGTGCCAGCTGGGGGTTAAAAACAAAACTGACAGTCTTGTTATTTTCTTAACCGCCTGCAAATGGCGGCGCTTTCTGCGGCGTCGCGGCCGCTTGTTAAATTAGACCTATTGACAGCGCGTATATACCTCTCAGTCAATCACCGCCGTGTCTTCGGAGCTGAGGCTTGTACTTGTGATTACATGTTGGGGGAATAAAATCAGAGAAAATAGGACTCAGGAGGGTCAATACATCAACAGGGCTTAGGCATTGCTGCAACCACCTCCACTGCAGAGGAGCCTTTCTTTTCTGCAACTCTCCCTTGTTTTCTCCCTTTGTTTATTTTTCTTCTCCATATAGCCAGGAGCGCTGCTGTCCTCTGAATAAAGCTCAATATCGGCTGCAGCAGGAGCTGCTCCCCATATTACAGATGAATTTGCAGAAAAAGTTTGTTTTCCAATATCCGAACGTCCAGAGAAATCATTCCAGACGGCATGCGGCCATTTGTGCCTGTCAGACGTGCAATGTGGACACCTGATCGATCCAAAATGTCTGAACGTAACGCAGACTGAAAAGGCCGCGCCACTTCGACGGGAGCGTGAACACTTCATTTCACAACCCCCGTCGGTGTGATTAACAAACCGCGGGTGGTCGACTTTGATAACGCGGCAATGCATGATGGGAGAGAGTCCCTCTAACGTGGTTAAAAGGCAGAGTGTGGGGAGGAAATGGAGACTAAAGTGGCCGTGAGAGAAGAGGCTTCTAAAGGTAAAAGGCAAGCTGTAAGAGCCGCTCCCAAGGATTTCAGAGCCATGTTATTTGGACTACTTAGCCCAAAGTGCTCCACGCGAGAGAGTGTGATGCTGACAGAAATTCCATCCGCCATAGGCGCTGGGAAAGTAATGGGCGGCATTAACGAGAAAGGCCCTCAAGGTTTTCAAGACGGGGGCCGTGCGACAGGAGAGACTCAGATGCGTTCCGCAAGCTATTTCATACGTCTCCCTACATGTGAGTGTGTGGGTATAAAGGGCCCACGCTGGTCTCGGACTGACCTTGAGGACACCGAGTGAATTCACACACCGTTCCCCCGTGGCTTTATATGTAAATGCATTCGTTCACATGCACACGCACACGCACATTTGCGGCGCTGCGCAGCACACACACACACACACACACACACACACACACACACACACACACACACACACACACACACACACACACACACACACACACACACACACACACACACACACGCGCGCGCTTCAGTTCAGACACCCGAAGCTCTGGATGTATTCGCACATGCTTCTGCCGCCGTTCTGGCATCCCACAAGAGATTCTCGTAGTTTTGAAGTGAATATCTGTTCGAGCTGGCAGAGAGCCAGACGACTGCATGATGTTTAACGATGAAGAGACAACGTGGCAGGGAAGCAGTTTTAAAAAGCAGACTAGTATAGGTGCATTGTCGCCCTGACACAATCCATATTTTGACTGATACTCACCCGGGCCCTCGTGCTACATGATTGTGTGTGTGTGTGTGTGTGTGTCTCCGTGTGTCCCTTTGTCAGTGTTTTGCCCTGATATGAGCAGAATAACAAGAAAAAACTTTGTTAGCCTTATGGATGCAGCCAGGATCAATGGATACTAGGTTTAATAGCCAGTCCACAAAGAAAAAATCCAATTTGGACCAGTCACCAAAAACAATTTGTTTTGATTTCCGTTAGCAGGTAATTTGATAACTGAACTCTCATTTTGTGTTTCAATTCATTCACTTCCTCCTCCGCGCAGCCGTGGTTAAATGGGAAACAAGAGGCATCAGGTGTAAAACATTGTGTGTGCTTTGCAGAGATTTTTCACATTACTAAAGTTAAAAAAAACACACAAAATACTCCTTGTGCGGGTTTGTTGCTATTAAATCTCTAGTGACTGCCAGATGTACAGTGGGCCTACTAGCTAACTGACAACACTAACATTAGCTTGCTAACATGTGTCGAGGATGAAGCGTGACAAGTGGTATTGAAAATACGACTGACATGTGTGACGTGGTACTGAAGTAAATGTTTTATAAGTGAGTGAAGAAAAAATGCTAAACTGCAGGCAGCTAACTGTTAAAAAAAAAACAAGCTAGTTGTTTCCAATGAGCGTTTACTAGCTAATTTCATGCAAGCTAGTTATAAACTATCTAGTATCAAACAAGCTAGTTTGACACTTGATAAGAACTTTACGAATAGCTGGTGCAAACTACCCATGTCGTTTTCTTTTTTGGCAAACGAGCAACGGTTAGAATGCCGATCAGTAAACCAAGTAGTTTCTCGTTGACAGATTTTTTACAAAGACAACCTAACACATTGATGACACAATGATATATGTACAATACAACATGGACTATGGTGGAGAGGTACAACATATAACTCCCCCCCAAAAGCATTAGGTATGATTATGAGGCACAGGGCATGATAATCTTGGTAACCCCCCCCCCCCCCCCCCATCCCCTTTTTCCCACTTTCACTCCATAGATTATTATTTAAATGTTCCACGGCAAGCTGTCAACGTTCTCTATACATGGCTGTACGACTAGCTCTCATAGGACAAATATTCATACTGTGTATCACCCTGTAACATAATAAAATTATAAATACAGCCGCCCAGGGAGTAGTGCTGGCATTAACATTAGATGAAGTGGAGTCTATTTCATTTTCCCGAAGGCGGCTGACATCGTCACTCATTTGCATTGTTGGGAAACGTGTTTACTGGGCACTTTACAATCACCAGTAGCAGCGTTATGTATTCATAAATGTAGACAACATAATGTGAAATGTGAGAAGCATGTCCTTAATAGGATAATTGTGCGCTGAAAGCTCGCACCAGGGAACTCTTTCGCAAATCACAACACTTAAATATATGTAGACAGTATATACACACACACACACACACACACACAAGGAACACAACAGGAACCACAGCCACCTGAAGTTCAGCATCATGAAATACATCTGGAAAGAATTCAGTTTAAAAGCTGCCGTAGATTGATGGTTTGTTAAATCTGATAAGCTACACTACACCTCATTCATCTCAACTGTCGGAGGCCTCCCCATCCCTCACAATTACAACCCTGCTTCCATTCGATTTTTTTTTTATGAAAAGCCCCAAAAGAATACGAGTGATTCGCACAATAAAGTGTCACAGACACTTAAATTGGACTTCTTTGGGCCGCAGCAGTAGTTGCTTCCTCCGTCTTCGCACATCCTGTTATTATCTTCCCCTCAATTCATCTGAAGACCCCCCCCCAGCCCTCTCCACCTGACTGCATGTCTCTTGTCCTTGAGGCAGAAGCAAAATGACATGCAGTTTATTGAGCTTCACTCCATTTTCAAACCTGATACTGCTGTATGGCCCTGTGAATAAATAGGGAGTGCTTGTGCAATGCAGGGGAAAAGTATAGACGTTGCAAATGACCACGTAACTGGGTCTTATGTGTATGAACTGATGTAACTGCGCCGGTAACAGGGGCATATTGACTCTGAAATTGACAATTCTTCAATTTGAGTGGCTGTAATTACTATATTAAAGCACACACTTTGCTCACTAAGCACCAATTAAAAGTGCCACTTAAATGCGGATACGTTGTTTCCAGTAACTGTATCTGGATTCAATTGGATACAAATCATACTAACCCCTTGTATTTTTATTGATATTGGCTCTTCTTCACCCAGACAAAATTATCACCAGACTCTGCAGTTCATTCCAGCTCCTTTAATATCTTACAACTCATTGTTCAGGTTTTCTGGAGAGAAATTTTCTTGATTTTAGTTTGTTTATAAGACATGTTCATAAACTTGAAGGGAAAGTTGAGTACCAAGGTACTAAAACCATGTGAAGTATAGTGACGTTACTGAATCAGTGCTTTCCCGCGGTGCTTATGTAATGCCCTATATCATTAAATGACAGATTGAGGATTTCATCCACAGATTTCGCTGGAGTCAGCAATGATAGTGGCAGAGACTTAGGGTCACATCCACCAAGGACCTTGACAAAAATGATGTGTGCAGGGTTCACAAGATACCCAAGTGACTGATGTCGTCCTCAACCCATTGCTCCGTGTACGCTGCGGAGTTGTTAGTGCCCCCCGGATATGTCATAGCTGCCATGTCAAGGCACCTTATGCCAAAGATTTGAATGCTCTCTGTATGTTCTCCCACTTTTGTTTCAGACTGTATCAGGAAATAAAAAACAGATAGTCCCGTGTGCGTGTAACCTCTATCTACCACTCACAGCCTGGCGAGCTGGTAACACATCGGTGAGGTCGTGTTCCCCTTCGCTGCGCCCTCGAGAAAGATTAGGTGTCAAAACAAAAACAGACTATATTGTAATAAACATAGAAACTTCCGGGACCAGAGGATCAGCCCTGACCCCAGCAAGAGGAGGGGGAGAGAGGAGGGGGGAGGGAGATTGAATGTGGAGAGACGGAGAACAGGTGATGTCCGGATAATCCACTGTCTCCAAGGAAAAGGAAAACTGGCAAGCCTGAAGTGGAGAAAGTCAAATAAACCTCTGCTCCTGTACTTTTCTCTTATCACCTGTTTTCCCGCCATCGCTGAGTCAATCCACAAAGGAGGAAGTAAGCAGATTAGCTTGTTTGCCCATCAGAAAGGGGGATTACCGGTACAGTACCCATTTCCTCCATCAGAGAATGTTGACTCTAGATGAAAATGTGTCTGGGATTGAGGCTTTGCTATGTCACTGTCAAATTGACTTTAGGAAAAAAAGAAGCTCTGAGATTTATTTGTTGTTCTTCTTTTTTCTCAAATGGCCGACCACGCTCCTAAAAAAAAAAATCCTAAATTAATCTTATTTTCAACATGTTATATAAAGTTCACTCTAATCAAGTAATGTGCATCACCTGCACAAAAAACATGGACAGAATAATTATTGAAAAACGTATTAGGCGTAAACAGACTCATGTTCTTGTTCGGAGGAATAAACGATTGCGTATTGCGTTAAACCAATTACACATCTGTAGTAGAATTTATAATGTCTACTATTCTGTCTTACCCAACAGATTTTAGGTTAAAATGTCCACCTCCGCCATACGCTGCAGCTCTCAAACGAGGTCCATTCCAATGACCAGACTCCGAGCACGAAGCCCATCTCCCTGTGAGTTTAGTACACTCGCTGTTTGAAAGTGAGCCTCTGGTCTTTTTTCTGCCTTTGATGTTAACACGCCTTGTTAATTGCCATAGAGAAAGAAGCTGGCTCCTGTGCCCGCAATAATTATCTGGACCTTACCAGATTGATTCCCGGAAAAAAAAACGAAACAGTCAGAGTACATTTCTGAGGCCTCTTTGATGTATCCCAGAACTTGGAGTGGGTAATAAACAGGTTTATTGGTGCTGTTTGCTATTTGTCCGATTGGAGCGACCCGTGTTTGAATAGAGCAACTGTGTTGTGGTGTATCGATGCTGCTTGGCTGCGTGTCAGTGACTGGAATGGATTGTGGCGCTGCAGTTTGGAATTCTAATGAATTGCGAGACAATCGGTCATTACGCTTTTGACTCGGAGTGAAATATGATCGAGAGTTAAATGGGTGAAAAGGGATTTTGCAAAACCAGCATGCTCCAGTGATTTGCAAGGGGGGGGGGGGGGGGGGGGGGGGATACGCAAATACATTAGATAATTAACTGGAATGTGAATGTTCCCTGTAGGGACACTGTGTCACTGAAGTCTGAAAAAAATCATATTTATTTTATGTCCGGGTGAGCACACACACATTTCAGGCAGGGCCGTAGCCAGGATTTTAGAAACACTAAGGTCATGAATAGCCCCACTGCTCTTTTAACACAAACCAAACAGAAGCACTCCTGATATTTTACTTATCTGTTTTAAATTGGACTTTTAATTAATATTTACTCCATTTAGATATCCGCTTTCTTACGTGACATTCCGGCAGAGTATGAATGTGACAGGAATGTGTGTGAAGGTGTGAATGGGACTTGTGATGTAAGGTTATATAAATACAGTCCATATACCGTTTTCCTGAACTTTTCCAGACGGGGTTTTATGTGAGCAACGTCTGCAAATGTTGCTCTGGACAATTTTCCAGATTCTTAATTGAATTTCCGGAGTGTCCGAGTGAGCCCATGTGAGAATATACAGCAGGGAAATATCCTGACGATTAACGACGAGCCCGTGAACGCGTCTGACGCAGGACAATCTCCTGCTGCCTTCTTCATACACGGCAAAAATTCGAACGCAAACACAAAATGTTCACTTCTGCAAACCGCTCAAGAGTCACGCGATGGTGGATTTCACGCCCATGTGTGCTACGGAAGCTACGGAAAGCATCTGTAGGTTAGATCAAAGTCTAAAAACCGGAGGAAACAGCAAGGTCTTATTTTCCAACAGGAAGTTTTCTAGTACATGTAAAAGCCCTCTGAAATAAATGTTTCATTGTCCTCAATGGAAGTTGCAGCCTTGGTTGTAAGTTACCTGGTGGTAACAGAACTGTTGCTGCATGACAACAGACGAATGTTATTTAATCCCCTGGTTGACAAAAGCTGAAATACACCTGAAATCACAGGACTGCCACTGTGAGTAGAACAAAAGAGTCATTCGTCAGGCTAGTAATAACTGTTGAACATGGTACCGGCTCCTATTTCGTATGTTTTCGGCTTAATGTGACAGGAGCATGGATGCAACTATGAAAGTCAGTTGTTGACACCATTGTTGAAGAAACTTCAATCCCATTTTTTCAACTTAACTCCGGGAGGAACTCCCACTGAACATTATTTGTTTCTGCAAAAGAGCACCGACACAAATGCGGCATCTACACCGACATCAAAACCTAATGTCTCCCAACAGCGGGGAACAAAGACTCGCAATCCACAAATCTCTAAGACCCAACAAATCAAGCATACAGGGAGATGAAGGGGAAACAAAGGGCTGCCACGATAATGACACAAAGAACGAGCGCGCGGGAACAAATGGAGGCAGATGAAAGTGAGTTTTCCCCTTTGCCGTTACGCAGGCTGACACCATCACCGGCTGAAGGACGGCGCCGACTCAAAGGTGCATTCGAATGTCCTGGCTCCCTTTGAAATGTGACCTCTGCACGCAGCATGCAGCAGACATCCAACCATTTTACTCTCCTTTAATGTAATCTTACCTCAGAAGGCCCCATCCCTCCATCTCAACACCTACTGGGATACGAGTGATAATAATGCACAAACACCAAACACTCAGACTCGGAGGATTCCAAAGCTGTCATAGTCTTGTCAAACCATGCGTGGGTGACAAATATAAAAACCCTGCCAGTTGGAAAACACTCACTGAAACAGCTGGAAAATATGAGGCGGATGACAATAATCCCCCGTGTGGCAGTCAGAATAAATTATCTAAATCCGGCTGGCGAGGACGAGTTGAGAGATCGGACTAAACTGATCAAAGTCCAGAGGCAAAGTGACACAGTAATGTCTCCCAAGGACATTTATGTTGGACTGATGATGTAAGAAAAATCTGGGCATACACTACGATTTGAGACGCGATTCTTGATTGTTATTGAGACTTTCGAATTTCCAAGTTCCATCATGCGTAGTGAAATGTTCAGACGCTCCGGATGGCCCCTTGGACGGTCAGATACATTTTTGACATGACAGGTACTTTTGGTCGGCCGTCTGCAGGCTCTTGCACAGTTGAAGCATAGCCACCCCCCCACCGCGTCAGCGCGAGAGGGCAAAACACGGTAAAATTGAAACTAGCACATGGCAACGCGACGCGTCATATGTACAAAAACATGAAGGGCATGCTGCTTGTGTTGTGGCAACAGCCTGTTCAATGTTGAGAGGAAAAAATTCGGAAAACAGAATTGCACATGTGCAATTGGATGCATCCTCAGGAGGACGTATACATGTGGTCGACGTAGGGTTTGGTCTATGGTCAATTTCCTATTTGCCGTCACCAGCGCGCTCCGCCCTCATCACTGTCGCCTATGGCAAAGGATCTGCAGTTGCCCACGGCACAAGAAAGTTTGTCACCAAACTACTAGATACCGTACGAAGCTCTTCTTTTCTTCTTCAGGTTTGTTTAGCAGAAGCACAAGAGGGTAGCTGCCATGAGCAGCGATGGCCCCCAGGACTGAACGTGCAGGAAACAGAGTTGCCTGGACAAATCCGAACAAAATCCAGTGGAAATTGAATTTCCTTTTTTCACAGTGTGACACGGACATTAAGAGTTTGCAACGTAAGCGAGTCAGAGGCAGGACAGAGAGGAGCAGCCATAATACAGTCAACTCGGGATCAGACACTTCTGGAAATGAAGCTAAGTTTCATCTCTTAAAAGTGTCTGATGATTGCAATCTTAATTAAAAAGCTCGCCCCTCTCTCTCTCTCTTCGCCTGTCGGAGCCCATGTCTCCCTGTGTACACAATCGCTTCCTCTCTGCGTCTTCAGCAATGACGGCTGCATTGGAGGACAAGCTGGAATGATCGATGGCCGAGATACTGGGAAATGAATTGCTGATAAAAGCCCTGGCCAAGAAAAAGGTCGGAGGAGAACTAAAGTGTGCGTGCGTGTGTGTGTGTGTGTGTGTGTGTGTGTGAAACAGCAGCACAGACAGCACGACGAGGCAATGACACGACGAGACAAGCCAGGTATTATCTGCGGCGCCCGACACAAGCCTCTCGCAATTAAAGTCTCACATATTCGTACACGTTTCCTGCTCCCTCCGACGTGTGTGTGTGTGTGTGTGTGTGTGTGTGTGTGTGTGTGTTGAGGCCTGACGGGGGGATAACATGACAGATCACAGGCTGATTAAATGTCACTGCTGGGTGTTACACACAAACACACACACACACACACACACACACACACTTGATCGTGTGTATTCCACCCACTCACAGACCAACAAACTTGTTTGCAAGTTTTGCTGTGATCAAATACTGATTTCGGCGTCAGCTAACAAAAGCACATTTCCTCAGGTTCTTGCGTACGAGCTGCCAGCAAGCATCACTCGGGAATCACTCAGGCTCGGGGGCCCCGCGCATATAAAAATCTCAGATGTGCGAGCGCTTACTTTTGAACCAGGCCACAGTCGCATGTGTTTGACCGGCAATAAAGCACCGGGGCGGTCGTAACCGCCACCTGACAGAGCAGCCGGAGACCGTACTCCAGGACATGAGGTTTATCGTAGGACTCGGAATCTCTCGTCTGTTTGGACAAGCATTAAACTGGGCGACACGTTTAACACCCCTCAAACACGTGCCTTTGGTTTCCAATCTTCTCTATTTGGACTGTGAGAATCCCATTTGTGCGGAATTGACTGAGAGCTTTGGCTAAGACTGCCTCATGCAGATGAGGGGGAGAGCAAAGAAAAGAGACAGATAATAATAATACAAAAATCTGAGCCAAGAAGCTGGGAATGTGTGGGCTTCACTGGCAGGAATTATTTACATCCCACTTATTTATTTTGTTGGCACCTCTTTAAGTGTAAATAGGTCGCGGGCCATCTTTTGTTACAGAGGCGGCGGGAGCGAAATAAAACTACAGAACAACTGTCGAGCTCCAGCAAAGGCTGACATCAGCACAACTTTGGACGCCGGCGAATAAACGGCGACGAGCCTTCTCCTGTTTCCGACCGGAGAGCTGCTGGCCCACGCAGCCCATCAAGGGACGGGCGGAAACGAGCGAGGATGATAGAATGGAGAGAAAATTAGAGAAGGAGTGAGAGATAACAAGGTGTTTATGGAAGACGCCTCTCTGCTACGTTCCCCCCAGCGCACATTAGGGTAAACAGAGCGCCGAGCTGAGAGCAGCGCGAGGGGGAAATGCTCGTCTGATAATGGCCGAGATGGCAGACGATGATAGCAATCACGGGTAACCACAATAATCACAGCCAATTCTCCGAGGGGGGACTTTTAAGGCCTCTCAGCGGTGCTCTGGATGTGTGTGTTTGTTGTAAAATGTGTGTGTGTGTGTGTGTCCGCAGTTCGGTGCATGTAATGGACACGGGAGGAGCGTCGCCGCGGTAATGGAGCACCGTCGACCTCCCAGGTGAAACAGCCCCGGTAGCCAGATGCTGCCAGCACCTGACAGACTCATCAGCAACACCGCAGGTGAGCAGGGGAGGCCACAGAGTAACTAACGGCCGGCTGGTTCGTCCTATTGTTACTGTGAGCAGGGGAAATTAGTGTTGTGATGACTATTGTCCAAACGATGGAGCAAAGTAAATTTGCTGTAGCCTTTTTTAATGTTGCTATAGGGGGAAGCTATGTTCAATTATCCCTGAATGTTTTTACTACCCTTTCTTTTTTTTTTTGCCCATGACCAAATGTGTATGTACCGTACTTCCTCATATAGGCACCAAGGCCTTAATTTACCTCAACTGCAGAAGTTGACAGTTCTCTGTTGGAGGCCGGCCGCGAAGACGAAGGGGTTCATCCTCGGGATTGCCCTGCGAACGTGCAGTGCGCCATCATCACCCGATGCACAGTCGCAACAAAAAACGCTACCCGCCGATGTTATGCGGAACTCCGCCAGCCTGCCGAGGACAGTAAGAACTCAGTCGATCCTCACAGGGCGTTGAATGAGGAGCGACTGGCTGGGGATTCGTGGAGACGTTTCACCTTTCATCAAAAAGGCTTCTTCAGAACTACAGTAGAGTGAAGTCTATTATAAAGCTTAATCATTCAATAAATGTTGACCTCCGGTATGTGAGACCGACGCGTGATGTTTAATAACTGCATGATTTACAGAGCCGGGGCTGAGTCTAAAAACCCAGATTTTTTTCCGGCGCACACTCAGAACCGACAGCTAGCGGGCCGCGAGGTAAATAGTCACTGATTTTTACAAAATGTGTATTGCTTTAGAATCGCTTACTGCCCCTTTAACAAAGGTTTTGTGTATGATTTACTGAACTCCCCCGTGGCTCCTACATGCATATAAAGACAGCTGGAAGTTGCTCCTCTGGGGGCGATGAGCATCAACCTGCTGAATGTTTAAGTGACATAGGTCGTTCCATGTCCATGTCATTCCCACTGTGTGACTCTGTTGAGCATTACACAAATGAAGAAAAGGCAATTAAATAATAATGAACACATATTTCTCCTCCGGTGAAGCCGGATGATTTACTTTGAAGTGCGTTCACTACACAACATCGATCTGAGTCACATTCACAACGCCCTGCGCCGTCGTTCTGTGGCAGTAGTCTGTAGTGGCGTCTACATTAAAGAGCAACGGTTTCGCATTTCTCCGCCTTCCCCGACTTGACGGCTTCGTCCATCTTCTGCTCTCTTCTAATCACCCGCCAGCCAGTGGTGATCAAACAATTACCGGCGAGGCAGGGGAGTATTAAAACAGGCCTGCTGGTTGTTTCCGGAGCGGTGGTGCGAAGGACGTGCTTGATCTGATAAGGCAATCGCGTATAGAGGCGTGTCCTCGGGACCCGCTGGGTGTCACCGACCCCGGCACAAAAGCCCTCATCTGTCCCCCGAAGAGATAAATAGGCCCCATCCTCCCCTCCATTCAGTCACTGTGAAAAGACAAGAAGTGAGAGAGAGCGCTCAGCTGACACCCGCCATGTGTGGAGGGTCAAAGTCATCGCTCTGACACCGAGGAAGGCTTTGCCGCGGCAGTCGGGGCTCACGTCTCTTCAGATCGATCTCCTGTGGCAGGTAAAGAGAAGTTAAGCAGCTGCAGGAGACCGCTGTGAAAGCTCCGGCTCGTACCTGCTCGGCTACATGCGGCCATTTTGAACTAAATCGGCGCCGGGAAGGCCGCTCGCGGTGCGTTCAAGGTGGACGGTAAACCGTGTCTCCGCTCTGGCTCGGTGGGGAAGTGATTTCACTCACGCGCACAATTTGAATTTTGAATTTTTTTTTTTCAGCTTACATACTGACACCGACTTTACTTATAATACCAATAGCAGTAGCAAAAAACATATTTTCATCTCTCACGCTCGATGTTCAACTTCAGAAAAAGCTTAATTGACCCACACTTGCTTCTTTTACATGGGCTTCATTCACCTAATGAAAAGAGCCATTACATCTGAATCCATTGGTCACCGGCTGTCAGCGGCAGCCACGCGACAGGTTCACAAAACCAGCAGGTTCAATCACCCACATAGCAAACAGGCATACACGTTTCTGGGGCGTTTTTAAAACATCAACGGCGTAATACACCGTGGCCCTCCTTGTTTATGTCCACAAGTGCACAAATGTAAAGTGACGTGTTTTCCAATTAGGTGGCGAGTCACTTCCCTGACGGGTGGGATGTGAAGACAAGAATGACGACGTGGTTTTCTCACGCTCAACCGTAAGAGGATCTCTGTTCTCCAGCCTTTGACCATTTAAAAAATGATACACAATAGGTGCGTGCAGACCAATTAATTGGACAAAAGCCATACTCGCATCTATACACATCCAGATCCCCGTAGCTTGTAAGACCGTCTCACACGGAGACGTACTGTAAATCTCATCGCAGTGGATCCATCCTCTAATTACTGTCTGGGGACAGTTTGGTTCTGATAACCATCTCCCTCATCATATTTGGATCATTTCTACGTTGCTTTCCATTACAAAAAGCATCTGCCTTACACTTACACGCACACACACACACAAGCATGCATCACCCCAGCTCACCCCCCGACACCCCCCCCCCCCCCCCCTATTTGTCCGTGTGTCCATGAGCACTTTTATCGCAGCTACCATCTAAACTGCCACCTCCCTCTCAGTCAATGCATCTGCACGACAATGTTGTGCCCGGATGCTGCCGGCCAAAGAGAAAAACCTCATTAGTGGAGTACTTTAGAAATGCAGCCACGCCGTAGAGGAGAAGTCAGTGGAGCCCGGAGCAGTAATGGCCCCGTATTAAAGAGTTGTCATTTGAGGTGGCAAACTCCATTATGGATTGTGTGTAATGACGCGTGTCACCATAATATACTCTGTAAACAGTGCTCCGGTCCAGATGCGAAGTTTTCGGCCGGCGGGTACAGCTCGTCTGCTTCCTCTCGCTCTCCCGCTCTACTCGTGAAAAGGTTTATGGGTAGTGTAGTTTGTCAAGCACCGTGTGAAGTGCAGTGTGAACTTGGGCTATGAATGTTCACGGCGCTGTCAGGCTTTTTGGCAAAGTTCTCCCTGACTTTAGCTCTTTCATTTACGCAGTCGGGCCGGATTACGACGCTCTCTCTCTCTCGCTCTCGCTCTCTCTCTCTCTGGCAACTGACACCGCGGTGGGAAAGGCCACATCCCGTGTGAAGTGTCAGGCTGTCGTCCCGGAAAAAGAGAGCGGGCGCACAGGAACGCAGAGCAGCTCAGACGCACGCAAGCAGTTTCCTAACAGCTCAGCAAAACAACATGACGTGCAGCAAAGCAGCGCTTGACACCCATTGTGCAAGGTGGGGATCACAAAGCACCGACAGAAAGAAAAAAAAGAAAGAAATGAAAATCTCCGTACGCCTTCCTGTGAAATATTTCATACACGACTTCTGACGCGGCGCTACTGTACGTCTTGCGGGAGTTCACTGCAGCGGGAAGGAAAAGAGGAAGAGGAAAGACAAAATGTGGGAGAGTGATGCTCTTTCTTCTGCAGCGGCGGCACTATTCAGTGAGCGTCCTCACATCACGTGATGCTGATCCCTCCTTTTGAAAGCTGTGGAACAATGATGACAAACCTTTTCATCATTGGGGAGGGGGGGGACGGGCAGAAATCCCATCATAATTATGTCTCTGTCCACGTGGGAATTGTCTGGCACTACGAGCTCACAGTCGTCACTCTGTAGGCCCTAATCCCTGTAGACCACATCTCACGCTTTCTTTATTCTCAAACCAGGTCACATTCATTTTTTGAAATTTAAATCCGTTATTAAAACAAGACGGGAGGGCTTCTGTGTGTTTTTGCAGTTCAATCAGAGGTAGAAGGAGGAGAAGCGCACGTGGGGGTTTTTTTGCATTAACACTCGAGGTGGGAGAATTAGCCCGGGCGGTCGTTTTGCGCGGCGGCGGCGTCCCGCTCGTTCGCCTCGGCACATTTCTGCTGCTCGGCCTCCCCCCCCGGGACACGGCGGCGAGTCAAGGACAGGACTCCTGTTTGACTGCGCTCGATGAGTCCACACAGGGAGAAAAAAATAAGTGTGCTACAATGCAAGGCCATGTGAAGCAGTTGAGCGTTCTTCGCGTCGCGTCGCCTCTTCCCTTTTGCTGAACTGCAGCTCTGGCATTAGCGGCGTTCGCACGCGGTCAAGAGCGCGCAGTGAGAGAGAGAGAGGAATTCTGCATTCGTCATAAATGCCCCCATGACTTCACTCGGGTGTAGACGTTTCCCTGCCCTGACAGGTGCCTCGTCTCGACGGAAAGATTGCTCCGAGGATTGTTCGCAAACACACGGCGCAGCTGACAGCGTTCTGTGGTAACGTGCTGCCAGACTGGAAACGACGAGATTGGCTGTGTGCGGGGGAAGGAGCGGGTGTCGCCCACAAACCCAAACATGTACCGCCGCACTGTTCCCATGGGTTTCCGTCGCGCAGCCACTGATGTGCATTATTAAAAATTGACAGGAGCCCTGTTGGTTCAGTTTATGTCGGTTCGGAGGCAGAACACAAGCAGGCGCCGCGTCGGCACACAAACTCCCCGACAGGCGGGGAAAGACGCGGTGACTCTCTCCGACGCTCAATCAAGGGGCCATAAAACTTTAACCAACATCTGTACAGCCTCCGTGAAAAAACGGCGCCGCGGCAAATGTGTTTGTCTGTCATCTGATGACAGGAGACAGATGACATCATTACAGTCCCTCAGTAGCCCGGCTGCGTTTGACTTTGAAGGCTGCGTTAGACACAAATCCGCGCGAGAGAGAGAGAGAGAGCAACGTAACGGGCCGAGCATTGAAACACGAAGGAAATGGTTAATAGCGTATTCACTGCAAATGCTTCCCTCCTCCGATTGTTCAGATTCTGCCACTCTCCCTCTCTGTACCCATGCTCCCTCTACAGCACATCGCCCCGTGTCTCACTTCTGTCCCCTCGCCGTCCCGTGTGTTTTTCCTCAGGCGCCGTCAGTCAGGCCTTAAATATAGCTTCTGTACCGCTTCCCTCTTATGCTCCGTGTCCTGCACAGAGCAGCAGAGGCACGCGTACAGGCTGCGCGGTGCATCTGTAGAGCAGAGGCAACAGTGTCTGGATGTTTATGTGACTGTGAGCTCGGCTCTACACGGCTCCCGGGTTGATCGGCCGACCTCATCCCCAACGTCTGTCTGCGGCGACCACACCGGGCCCGCTGGCGAACACCAGCACGCGACCGAAATGCACAGTAGACTGAAGTCTATTAGTCACAGAATGTCCAGAACGACATTCAAGATGGGACATTTCCACAGGTCGAGTAGAGAGTAGAGACTGGTATAAGGATATGGAGGCCAACCGTCGTTTCCTCGTGTCCCCCATTCAGTACAAAACTGAGATAACTATAATTATTTCAAAAGGTTCAACATCTAATATCAAAGTTCTGTCGGGCGGCAGGCTTGCCAATAATGTCAATACGTCCGAGCCCTTCAGTCACCACACAAACTGAATGAACCCCCTCGGAGATTAAAAGAAAAGAGTTTGTGTGATGTTGTGTAATGCGGCTGTGATATTTTCGACATAATCCACGCTTACGCGGGGTAGATTAAATGGCAAATGCTGTTTCCGTGTAACAATAAGTTCCACACACACACTCGATGGCCAAGGCCCAACGATCGAATGAAATCCACACCAAATTGCACACAATCCAAGATGTCAGTTTTCTATCTGTGCCCGGTTTCATTCCGTCAATTGCTCCATGAATCATTCCCTCGGAAAAAATCTATGTCAACAACAACAACAACAAAACAAAAAATATATATATATATATATATTACGCAATATTAAAGAAAGTGATGGGAAATCCCCGGATTCTTGGCCCATGTCCAATCCTTCCGCCAAGTTTCGTGGGAAAGCTGTTCAGTAATTTCTGCGTAATCCTGCTGACAAACACACAAATGAACAAATGGACACGGCCGAAGACAACGAGAATGTTTCACAGACCTCATCTGGGCTGAGGAATTGAGGAATAGGTTTGACACGATGGTCGCTGCCTAGTTAATCCTCAGCAGGTTAGACATATATTCTGTTGTCTCCTCTGTCTCCGCAATCGCATACCGTGTGTTATGGTAAAGGATAGTCGACACGTCAGGCGCCCACGGACACCTCTTTGTGACGTTAGTTGCATAAACTAACAAATTTGGTTCCAGCTCATGAATGCGACGGCACCTGTAAACCAAGCTGTGGAGGTGAACTGTTTGGTTTTTTGGTTGGTTTTTTTCCCGCGGCTGTCACATTGTGACAAGAGCCAGATAATTACACTGCACTGCCGTTCCGTCACTCCCTCAGTCAGACATCATGTCCGCGTCGGCAGCGTTATCCGCTTGCAATGGGAAGTTATTTCGCCCTAATCAAGTAGCGATTGATGTCTCCACCTCGTTGACATCGCCCGCCCAAGACGAGGAGGACACGCGGTCGCCAAGAGCTCACCGCTTTTCGCATCAGTCAAAGGAAAAGGGGCAGATTCAAGAGCGGTTATTTGTGTTTCTTCATTCACGGCCACCTGCAGGGTGGGAAAATCTGAAATGCGGGCAGGGATTCAGACGCCTGGAACGGTTGGGGGGGGGGGGGGGGGGGGGGGGCAGCCACTTGTTGTCATGGACATTCGTGCAAAACACATACAGTAGTTACATATTGACGGCAGAACCTGCGGGGGGGGTTTTGTATCGCGATATGAAGTGTGATGGGGTGAGAGTTGGAGGCTGGTTTATTCACGGCATGTGTCCTGTCGAGTTTCTAACCTCGTGTGTTCTGGAGAGCGTTTTTGCAAATCGCATGTTTTCAGGAAACCGAAAACGGCGTGGCTGCAAGGCCGAAGTCGACAGAAGAATCTGCTCTGTGAATCTCAGAGGTCTCACGGAATCTGTATCAAATTACCATATTTCTAACCCTGTGCCCGCAACGAATTTCCCTTTCATGACTTTGCCATCTGTTTTGATCTAATGCTTATTCCTACAATCTTCTCTCGTCCGCCTTCACTTCCTGTCTCCTCTCTATCTCTCCGTCACACAAACACACACACACACACACACGCACGCGCACACCTTTACTATCTCTCTCATCACCTCTCCTCCTTCACCCTGTCATCAGCAGCAAGTCAAGGTCAGGGTTTTTTTTTTATTTTGAGTCACCCAATAACAAAACAGCCTGTCGTGCCCGGCACAAAAAGACACTTTGAGAGAGAGCGTGCGTCCGTCCCCGAGCCCCCGAGGGGCCACGCTGCATTTAGACGGAGAGAGCGCGGCTGCCGCCCCCGGAGACACCATCGCCATCCTCATCACGTCACCGCCGCCACGGCCACAGTGATATAAACAACACAGCGGTGACCTAGCGGAGCCTGAGAAAAACACGAGCGAGCGAGTGAGCGGCACATTCACTCTGGGCAAGTGAAGACAGTGTTGGTTCTCCGTGTCGTAGAAAAATCACACTTGGCCGTCACGTTTTGTAAAAAGGAAAGATGTTGAAGGGGACACCGGAAAATGTCAGGAGCAACATTTGCAGACGTTTGCGTTCTCACATACAGAAATTAAGGAGAACGTCTTGACTTCAGTGCATGTCTATAATGATGATATGTGCCGTACTAGCACATCAGGGTCCTCGGAACCATAGCAATGCAAGAGAGAGTGTGTTTGTGTGACCTTTTGAGTCATCAGTCTCCCCAGTCCTTCTCAAATTGGTTTATATCACACAGCAGCGGTCAGGGGAGAAGGAATCATTAAAGAGAAACACACGATGACCAGTTTGTAAAAGAGAGAACAAAAAAGCCTTTTTGCAGTAATGGAAGTGGAGGAATTGGATGTACGGGCAAACATTGGACTTTCCCCATCAAGGATTCCGTTCGTACTGCACTTGTTGAGGGATTATTTTGTCTCTTTAGCCCCACCGCTGAGCTATAGGAGCTGAGAAAATCCCTCGCATTCCATACAATCGGCTGCAACTCATCCGCGCTGCAACTGCAAATAACACCTCCATCAACGGCTGAATCGTTGATGGAGACAAACTTGGACAAACCAGTGCATATACAGCCCGTCGTCCGGGCCTCGGGCCAGACCCTCTTAAAACGCTTCTCTCTCTCTCTCTCTGTCTCTCTCCGTCTCCTGCCTTCCTCCACAAATGAAGAAGACGACAAGGTGAACACGATATTTCCAAAGACACTCTAAGACATTCTACTCTTTATGTTTCACTTTGTGGCACCAACGGCGGCACTTTTCTTATCTAAAACGTATGTCTGAACAGGGAGGTGGACATCCCCCACGGCCTGTACTCATCCAAAAATTTAAAAAAACGTCCAATCTACACCATCCATATCCGTGACAAAAGCTCAATTCTAAAGCAAAACACTGGGTTTCAGTGAGCTCTTCATTTTTCTTTTTTTCCCGTCGGGGGAGTGAGGGGAGCTCGTGACCACTTAAGCCTCATCCCAGATGTTAAGATAGAGAGCGAGACAAGAGTCAGCTGCTGAAAGATTAATAAACGCAGCTGAAGAGCAGGATAGAAAATGCTTTTAGAGGTCTCTCGCCCCGATGGGGGCGAAAGAGGCATTGATTTTTTTCCTGTTGGAGACATTGCTGTCGTTTGATAAGATGGTCGCTCTGTGAGCTTTTTCCTGATAACAGCCGTAGCCTCTCGCTGACCTGTGAAGAGTGCCTGCCTAAGGAGGCGCCGGATATTTAGCCGCGTGGATCAAAAAGCCGCGTTCATTTAAGGTTGTTTTTTTTTTTCAGGTTTGTTGGCCAGATTTCAGGTGGACAGATCGATGGCAGGGGGTAGAAGAAAAGTGACACCTAAGTGAAAGATCGATTATGTAGGTGGCATCTCCGGGCAGGCGGCGGGGGGAAACATTGTGCACTTGTCGGTGTGTCGTCCTGTGACATCACCACACCGATGGCAGCGTCACGCCTTCCATTAGGCAGATCGACGTAGCGCTTTCAGTCTGGCTGTCAAAGTTTAACGGACGCAAGGAGTGGGACTGCGATCGCTCACCAGTAGGGGGAGGCATCGTGTGAAGAAGCTGCAGCGTGTGTCACGTGGTGATTCATAGTATTATGATGCACATACAGCGAGACAAGGGGGGGCAGATGAGGGAGACGGTCACACTGATAGAGATTTACAGCACCCAGAGAGTGATATATAAAGTGTAAACAAGCGACAGATTGCTTGCTTGCCCCCCCCAACCACCCACCCACACACACACACACACACACACACACACACACACACACACACACACACACACACACACACACACACACACACACACACACACACACACACACACACACACACACACACACACACACACACACACACACACACACACACACACACGCCTGCATTCCAGTCCTGTGGAGTCAGCCCGTTGCCCCTGGCAGCCGGCGATGGTGACGGCGCCGCACCGACTCAAAAGGAAGCATGAAGCGTGGTCGTCGCCAAGCGATACACACAATGCATGCAGACGAGAGGCTGAGTAGAATGTGGCAGAGCGAACTGCATGCAGGACACATTTTCAACAGCGGATAGAGTCTTCGGACTTCTGTTGAAGGCGATCACAGCTGCACCGCCGGGCGAGACCCAAACGGATATATTTCACGGGAAGGTGTCGTCTTTCAGTCGTTCATCTCTGAGCACTCTTGCTGCATCGATTTCTTTAAAAACAGAAATCAGAACTCGAAAATAAACGCTGCGAACGGCTGACGAGGAGCTGGTGAACACAGTGGAGCATTTAGCGACTAAAGAGCCAGAAATCTCCCTTATGAGATGGTGGAGGCCAAAAACTACGATAAAACGACGGTTGAATAAAACAAAAAAAAGTACTTTTTTTGAGAGCTCGTTGAATTCTGGATTCAATCAGGACCATGGATTTTTCAAATGTCCCTTCGAGGGCTCCGCAAAAAAAAAAAAAAACAGAGCTAGAAGAGAGTGAATATCTCACCGAGCCACTGTTTGCTAACAAGTTCAGCATTTCAGCTTCTGACGTGTGAATATTGCGATTTTGTTTGTGGGTGGAAAGGTGGAAAAATGAAATCAAGTTATTGATTACTGCCCGACATTAAGTGCATTTTACAATTTGAAGAGAATGAAATCGAACCTTGATTGTTCATTGACAGATCCTGTTGTGTAGAAAATGGACCATTTGCCCAAGCAGTTTTCCTCCAATTCATAAAATGATTAGCTCCTCCATCTAAACAACATTGGAACACGTCACCGACCTACAAAGCTGCGTGTGCTTTCCTTGATGCTGCGCCTCGACGACTGTGACGTCATCTTCATCCTGCTCAACTCTAACTGGTCACACATTTCACCAGTTGTAGCTTCTCTGGATTGGCCCTATGTCACATCTAAGATTGGTTTTTAAAATTCTTTAAAGGACTTGTCGTTCCCCCTGATCTCTGGGAGGAGCGTCACGTTTGTTTAGAGAAGCCGAGTCAGTGGTCATCTTTAAAAAAAAGCATCTCAAAGCCCATTTGTTTCCTTTGGATTTTTCACGGCTTTATGATTTTCAATTTGTGTATTTTAAATTAATTTCTCCTTCTTTCAGACGTTGTTTTCTGTCTCTTGTGTCTCTTCTTATCTGCAAAGCTCTTCGTAACTTGTGTTTTCCAGATCCAAACAAATAATGTTTTTCTTATATTCTCCATTTTTTTCCATTAAAACTTTTTTTTGCGGCCGTCTTCTGCTCGCAGCACAGGTGAAAATACGGGTTCACACTTGCGCTGAGCACATTAAATATAACTTTTACGGACACTGATTATCATCATGAAATATCTGCTGTCAGCAACCTCGGGTAAAAAAAGGAAAAAAAAGACCATTAATATCAGCCTTGAAAAACCTGCATTGGCTGAACCCCAGGGCAGGCAAATACAGTACACACACACACACACACACACACACAGGTCATCCAAGCTCACACTCACACACAGACACACGCTTACATCCTGCCTCCATTCACCCATGTAACTTTATGGACACACCTTCCCGTCCATAAACCCAGGAGATGGAATAGAGAGGACAGGGGACGACTCGGAGAGAACTGGACCCGTAAAACACTGCGCCCTCCTAATCTTTTGCCTACCTGCGCAAATACTCTCTGCTATTAAATCCCCTCTCTCTCTCTGTCTCTCTCTCTCTCTCCTCCCAGTAGCATTTCTTTCTTTTTTTGCCAACTTTATTTGTTCAGCGAGACGTTGAATTTCCTCCGGCGCCTCGGTCGTGACATTGGGAGAGTAGGTGTCGTGACCCCATGGTTCAAAACCGGGGTCATAATACCGTTTTTTTCTGTCCCCGATACCCATTTCCGATTACCGGGACTTTTCGTACTGATCCGCTACCAGTGCATCATTTAACAAAGAACAACTTATAGGACTTATTTTAACGGCTGTTTGCCACAAACACTGTATGGAAGTGAGGATTGCTATCTTTGAAAAACAGAAACATACAGAGAACAAATGACATTGCACAATACGGCTCACGTCACCGTTTTTTCTTGTGGGACTTTGCGGCGTGAAAAAATATTGCCAAATTGCGGACACTTTAGCTCTGGCTAACGCTACATAACGGGAAATCACCCATTCTCCGCTGCTTTTTTTAAGAAACAGTACTTGCCAGTGGAAGTACTGCGCAACTGCAGTTTTGGAGGGGCAAAGAAAGTTGCAGTTTCATGTGTAGAGGAAGCCACGTTGAAGATGGGGTATTGCATCAGTCCATAGATTTGCGGATGTGACTAACAGTAAAATGCCGTGCTCTTTGGAAGGGAGTTAAAAGCGAAGCGGCAGAGTGGGAGAGGGAGACAGAGACATGTGGAGAACAAAGACCGACGAGAACGATCAGGGGAGAAGAAATTACATTTCACATTTTACAACTCGGATTTTTTTTTTTACATTTTTTTTGCATATCTGGGTGTCAGACATTGTTAGTATGATGATTCCCTCATTCCTTTTGCTGTACCACACTGTACGAGCCAATTGCTTTCACATCAAAAGCCAGCATGCTCTCTAAAGTGTCACAGAGCAAAAGGTTTTTTTAATCCCCTACCCACTGCGTCTGCGTCTCGACACTGCTAACCGTACCTCCGTGTTTCATCATGCAGCTTCAGAGACTCCAGAGAGTACAGGACGGACAACAACAAGTTGTTTTTAATGAAGGCTCAGTTACAGCAGCTGGGAGTGGCATGGCACACATGAAAACAAAAGGTAATCTGACTGACCCCCCCCCCCCCACCCCCCCCCCCAACTGGGAATAGAAACCTTGTTTTCGGAGCAGCACTAAAGGCGAGGAAAAAAAACCTGGCCCTGCTTTGATTTCCATCGGTACTTTATGGAACAACCTTTTTTTTAAAATTTGTATTATTTGTAGGATTCATGTCGAGGGCGACTCCACTGGTTGTTCCTGTAGAAGTCTATGAGACAATGACTCTACTTCTCTCTTGATTTATGACGTCAGTTAACATTTTCCTGAGGATGTGATAGAACTGGAGTTTCTATAACTTTACATGTGTTTTGGTCGTCTCTGTTTTGAAAATCAGGTTTGCATTTCCCATGAGTCCACTTGTTTGTGACTGTCAATTCTACTGTCAACCATGTGAGGGTGAGCAGCTCTGTTTTTATTTGTAAAAACCAAGGTCACCATTTCTTTCAGAGTAAAACGATGCGCGTCTTTTTCTAGTCCTGCTGATCACTGAGACCTGCAGTTTGTTATACGATATCTAGAGGATCTGTAAAAGAGAGACTATGTAACTTTGCTGAACAGCAGCCAAAAGTGATACTAATGGAATCATGTAAAGGACTTAATGTAGCAGCAGCACAAGTGGTGAGGACGCGAAGAATGAAGAAGTAGCCATCTAAAGATTGCAAACATCAGCAAACGTAAACTGGCCCCTGTGCTATATCTTCCCTCCCATGATGCACCAGTACAGTATCTTTAACTCATAGTCCTTTTTAGTGATCCAGATGTTTTCAGCATTTTAATATCTCTTAAATAAGTCCATTGACAGCTACAGATGGTCCGTGTCAACACAAGAAGAAGAAGAAGAAGAAGAAGAAGAAGAAGAGGCTCCTGTTTATTCAGAATAACACGAAATTCTAAACATGTATTCAAATGAAAATGCGAGAGATAGCATCTTTAAATTTGAATCAACAGAATATCCAACCTATTTGCTCGACCTCATTCCCAGTTCCGCTGTCTCGCTCCTCTTCCCACTGGCCCCAGCGCGTTCCTCCTATTTCAATTTAGACCTGTCAGTCAGTCGCTCACCTATTGTTCTGGTGATGTGTCTCCTGCCCACTTGCAACAGTCTGTCACAGATTTCAATCTTTTTTTCTTTCTTTTTTTTTTCCTTTTTTCTAGCATCTGCATATAAACACCAAAACCAAAACCTCCCAAGGTGCTGGAAATGGAGAGAAAGTGGCAAAGGCGTGATTACGATGTCAATTCAAAAAACACCGCACCCCCCGTGGGACTCTATACGGATGGCAGCGCCAATGCCACTGGAAAATTACCCACCCAGCCGGGGACGAGTCATTTTCTCCACCGAAACAAAAACATCCAGATGCCCGGCAATATACACACAAAGCGAAAAAAAGGTAGAAGTAAATAAGAGTGAAAGAAAGAATGAGGGAAACTAAAAGGAGGAATGGCGCCTCAAGAATTGACGCGTGTCATCTACATGTAAGTGTAAGTGTAAGTGTAAGTGTGTGTGTGTGTGTGTGTGTGTGTGTGTAAGTGTGTAAGTGTGTGTGTGTGTGTGTGTGCGTGTAAGTGTGTAAGTGTGTGTGTGTGTGTGTGTGTGTTTGCAGCCCTCTACAGGCGTCCAAGTCCTTCTGGCTTCACGCGGCAGGAGAGCGTTGTCACTACTCATGTCAACGGAGAGAAATTCAACAGGACTAAGAGGAAACTCAGAGGGGAAGAGAGAAGCAACACACACACACACACACACACACACACATGAAGTCATTCCGTATGTTCTTGAGCATCAGGTGGCCGACGCCGGGGTGCTCGAAAAATCCCACCTGGGAGACGCCACGCAGCGAGATATAATCAGTGCGGGGACCCACGGCCATAGCACAAAAGGAGATGATTCATTGACATTTAAATGATGTATGTGTGTGTATCTGTGTGTATCTGTGTGTATCTGTGTGTGTGTGTTTGTGTGTGTGTGTGTGTTCGTGTGTGAGAGAGAGAGAGAGGCGGCAGCTGTTTTTGCATTCCAGCGACGTAAAAGTGTAATTTTTGCGATGTAGTGACTGATTAGGAGGCAGATATGTCTTTGCATTTACGACGCCGAGATGGATTGTTTCATATCTTCCCAATGCATTCGAGCACGACTCGCGATAAGCTGAGGATAAATGGGGACGCAGAAACGGCTGCACAAAATCATTTGCGATTCCTGAAGAAGAAAGAAAAAAGCTTTAAGATTGCCACGAGCATTTTTTTTTCGTCGGGTGTTTTGTAGGATGTTTACGCGTGGAGTCTGGCGGGGGGACGCTGGACGGGTGGGTCGGGCTTCTTAAGGGGAAGCAAAAATAAATCCCCAGTAGTCGTTAGATCGTGCAACTGATGGCTAGTGACGATGTTCAAAGGCCCGTTCCATGTGCTTTTGTTTGGGCTCTGAGTTCTAATGTTAACAACATACAATGATATTTTAGACTAGTGTCATAAATATCTTTTATAGAATAATGTTTCACGGATGCACATTTTAAAGGCAAAATTCAAACAAATATGATATCACAGTTAAATTCAACCCTTCGAGATTTAAAGGGGTTCAAACTGATGATGTAAAAGTGACAGTGTGAGGCATTGGCGAGTACGTAAATATATGTATTATATATGTATTATATATCTCTATGTACCGATCTGATACGGCGTCTTTAAAGTAGTTGCACCCAGATAGAACTGCAATCTTCTTTTCCCCCGAAATCACTTCCTCTTCGTCGCTCCAAAACAGCAGTTGCGCTTCACTGCCGCTGGCAATTTAAAGCAGCAAAGAAGAAGTGATTTCTGGTCGTGTCGCCGGCGAAAATGTCAGCAATTTGTAAATATTTCACGCTGGATAGTACCTGAAATAAAAAACAGTGACGTGTACAGTAGTGTTGTTTTCATACTGTTACTGTGAAAGATACAGACTTGATATTCATCCCTGGATTTATTTCGTTTTGAATCAGCAGAAGTCCAGGTATCAGAATCGGTATCGGGACAGGAAAAATGCAATGACAACATCTCTACTGGTAAAGCGCTGTACTGATTCCCATCCGACGTCGCATTCAGGTTTGGACGACACATTGGTCCACCGGACGAGGAAACGCTGACATCGGTCTCATCGCTGCATCGCACAATTTGGGACGCCATCCACAACGGCCGCATCGCGTCGCTAATCAGCGCGGAGGAAATTGAAGCATAAAGCTCGCCTGCTCCTCGGCAGCTCCCGTCACGGCGTCCTTGAACGAGGGGCGGCGGACCTCCACCCGCTCCACGGAGCTCCACGGTGAGCAGCACCACGGCAACGCTGCGACCCGTCAGGACCAATGTGAACCGCGCAAAAGCAAATATTTACCAGGGTGGAGCTGGAAAACAATGAATGTATGTTCCCTTGATAAATAAAAGAGGGAAAATGCACTAATATCTATCTTGTGTTATTATATAAGAAAAACAAAACAAAGGACAGCCCAAGTGTTTCCCCAGCGCCGCCGCCTCATACTGTTTTAATGTAATCTCTTTAAATATTAAAAGGTTCTCTGTGTAGTAATTTGTGTTCCTCTTAAGTGAGACCACATTTTTCATAAGCCGGTGCCTCGTGTCATGAAGACGATGTTGAAATGTGACCCCCCCGCTCTCTGGTGGGAGTCACTGTGTATATTTTTCTCTTTGGCTTTTTTCTCGAGAGGACAGACATGTTGAAAGTGATTTTCGTTTCTGCCGTCCGCTCTTTCCGCCATCTGTCGTCGTGAGAAGCAGCGGAAGCGTTCGTAGAAATTTGGAGTCTGTTTGATTCTACAAGGGCGAAGTTTCTTCTGAAATTAGATTTTTTTTTTTGTGTGTGTGTGTGTGTGGGGGGGGGTCTGTTATAAACATTGATACTTCAGAATAATAAAGACATCTGAAGACACTTTTTTCCCCACAGTATCAGACGAATAAAGATGCTGACTACAGACTATAGAATGCCACGTGCGATATGAATGTGTAAATGTGAGAAGAGCGGTGAACTTTTCCGCGGAGCGAGAGGCGCCGCGCTGTGACTCGTTACTTGGGAATCGGAGAGCGACCTCTTGTCTCGGGGTGTTCCCCGGCCAAGACCTCGGTGTGGCGCCCCTCCACTCTCAGAGACAGATGTTAGGGCTGGACGAGGCCATCCACTCTCACCGTAATGAGAACTCAAGGGGGCACGGACCCCCCCCCCACACACACACACACTCATGGACATGCATGAACACACCAAAAAACAGCACGTCTACATTTGCACATGAGCAAAAAAAAATAACCATAATCTCACTCATGACTGCAACACAAGCAGACAGGAAAGGCCGGGTGAGCCAGGGGTGAAGTCATGGTTTAATAACGATGTGCTCGTTAGAAAAAATGAGTGACCTTCATATACACACACACACACACACACACACATTCACACACTCACACGGACATCCATGTTAACACAGGGTGTATCGAAGTGACAAGATATTCAAATAGAGGGCATAAAGAGTGAAGAAGAAGATGAGGAGGAGGAGGAGGAGGAGGGGGAGAGAGAGAGAGAGAGAGAGAGTGTGTGTGTGTGTGTCCCTTTTTTAGATTAATGATTTAATGAATGAATATTGTACGTTAATTATTCATCACCCTATTATTAGCTTCTATCATGTGATGTCCGAACATGTTCTAGTAAGAGAGTGAGACAGTGCGTGCGTGCGTGCGTGCGTGCGTGCGTGCGTGCGTGTGAGATTATGATTACAACATGTGTTGTCAGCTTACCTGCGGAACTTTTCATGTTCACATGTACGAGTCTGCGTATGAGTCGTGCGTGTTCGTGTTTTATGTATTTCATGTACATTACGACAGAAAAATACATTAATTCAAGGAGAAACATATCACGCTTTTCCAGTTCATCCCTTTCCTCTGGTGTGTTATATAAAGGTCTTGCTGCGCATGTTAAAGTTCTGCAAAGGAAAAAAGGCCAAATGTCAGCGCGGTGAAGGGAGCTCCTCTCCCCGATACTTCCGTATTTACGTAAACACGATGGCACGGAAATACATGAAGCATGTCTAGCGGCGAGTCTGGCAGGCCTCCAACAAAGCAAGGTAAAGCGAGAGAACTTCCTACACACGCCGGAAGCGGTCAACCGGTCACAACAGGAGTGAACCCACGAGGGCCCCATGTCACCAGCTTCCTGCCGAGAGCTTCATAGTTGTTGGAGGGTTGGTTGAGGACTGATAGTAAAAGAACCGTTTGAAGATACGAATGAGTTGTTTCGGCGCTGCGTGTTTTTCGGTGCGGTCCCTGGAAACACTCCCGATCGTGCACGCTGTCGCTCAGCTCTCGCCGCCTCTTCTGGGGGCGCGTTTGGCCTTGATGAAGCGCAGCCAGATTAAAGAAACCCAACATAAAACTGCTCCGAGGGGCAGAACCTAAAACAGAAGCCAGATTCAAATTTGAGCTCTCGAACGCCCCTGTGACTCGATGCCTTTCCAAAAGGAGAATCTTCGCAAGGTCCCCGGGGAAAGACGCAGAAATTGACAAACCCAAAAATTGGGGAGGGGACAGATCTCGAGGCAAGACGAGAGCGGCGTGATAAGAGCCGGCTAAGCCGCGCCGCCGGTAAGTAAACACCTCCATGCTAATGCAGCACCGGGTTAACCCAGCAGGAGCGCGTAAGAAGGCGAGGAGCACAGAAGAACAGACTGAAGATTGAATTTGTGATATTGTCGGCTAAAAGGTTAGACAAAGACTGACGAGGGGAAAGACACGGAGGGGGGGGGGGGGGGGGGAACGGAGGCTGAACAAGGGCGAGTGAAAAGGATGCAAAGCAGAGGGAGGAGCAGGAACACGGTGACCCAGATCCTCCTCCCGGCTACAGAGGGGGGAGATGCTGCTGCAGCCAGGCTGCCGTCAGCGGCGGGACCCGACCCAAAGGGATGAAGAGACACAGGACGGAGGACAGCTGGTCCAAATGACAGCGAACATGTCGGGACATGCAGATTTGGAAAAACAATCAAATTGTGGCAAATTGTGTTGTTGTTTTTTTTACTAACTACTATCGCCTGCTGGGCTTGTAAGAGCTGACACTCAGTCCTCTCTCTCTCTCTTTCTC
The DNA here is from genome assembly GCF_022379125.1 of Scophthalmus maximus. Classification (NCBI taxonomy): domain Eukaryota; kingdom Metazoa; phylum Chordata; class Actinopteri; order Pleuronectiformes; family Scophthalmidae; genus Scophthalmus; species Scophthalmus maximus. The sequence continues at coordinate 19,907,690 of NC_061525.1, forward strand.
TCTCTCCCTCTCTCTCCCTCTTTCTCTCTCTCCCTCTCTCTCTCTCCCTCTCTCCCGGGGAGGCGTGCGGGAGCACCTTGGTGATTTCTCCCAAAACACACAGGGACAAATGAGGCCCTGAGCGTCCCGTTAAAAATGAAACAACCCAGCAGAGAGTTCACGTCCCTCAGGATTTGACCTAGACAAAGGTAAACACACACACACACACACGCACACATGCGCACACACACACACACACGCGCACACGCACACACACACACACACACACACACACACACACACACACACACACACACACACACACACACACACACACACACACACACACATTCGGCATGCAATTACTGAGCCTCTGCAACAGCCACAGGGAACTGGGGTGCACCTTTACAGAAGGGAGAGGAGGAGCGTGTGTGTGTGTGTGTGTGTGTGTGTGTGTGTGTGTGTGTGTGTGTGTGTGTGTGTGTGTGTGTGTGTCAGTGGCCCAGTTACAGCGGAAGCATAAAATTGCTGCAACCGTGACAGGCCATCTACACAAAGCTGGTCCCACCTGTTCATTTAAAATGCTCCACCTGTCTGTGTGTGTGTGTGTGTGTGTGTGTGTGTGTGTGTGTGTGTGTGTGTGTGTGTGTTCATGCAATCGTGTGAATGTGTGAGCAAACAATCAGATGCCTTTGAATGAAGGACAGTACAGTATATGGACACACTTCAAGTTTCGAGCCGTTCGCCTTTCATAAGTCACGGCTCGCGCGCGCGCTGCGCACACAGTCCGCCTGAACATCACAAAGCTGCCGGATTCATGGATCATTGCACCGGGATTTTTACAGCGGGGTTGGAAATACGGCCGAGCAGCCGGTACGTGAGAATCGTTGGCTACAACTCAATACACTTTGGAACTGTTGGAACACTATTTATTTTTAGATGCTTTATGGTCCTTGGCTCGGTGGCCCTGATGCTGGAGAGAGAGACATGGACAGATAGACGAACGAACGGACACACACACACACACACACACACACACACACACACACACACACACACACACACACACACACACACACACACACACACACACACACACACACACACACACACACACACACACACACACACACACACACACACACACACACACACACACATATCCAAGGCACCACCTTCTACCAACTGAGTCTGTCCCGTTTAAACCCACCGCGACATCACCCTGGTTTTATCATTTAAACCAGAAGTAACCATATTAGGAGGAGCAGGCGGTGGGGGCCTGACAAGCTTGTCAACTGCACGTCCACCAACACCTGCGACCTGCGGCGATTGGACGGTACTAGATGTCAATTACACTGTACCCACATCCCCAATGTATATGGTGCTTTATCGTCTTTTTGACTGTCAATGGACCATCATTTGAAGAATGAAACCTCATGCTCATGTATTGAAGACGATTTGAAACTAGAGATCGAACCATTAACTCCTCAGGAAAATGTTTGCTGACGTTATAAATCAAGTGAGAGTCATTTCCTCATAGACTTCTGTAGAAAAAAACCCAGTGGAGTCGCCCTCTGCTGGTCATTCGAGAGGATACAGCTTCACTTCCTGGCCCTGGTGACTACGCTCGTTTTGATATGCTTTAAAGCAAAGGAAAGAGCAAAGAGGTAAAAAAACGCAGATTAGAGAAAAATGTGCGAGAGGCCGAAACTGTTCTAACTTTCTGCAGAAAGATGATTGTGGAAATAGGTTTTCGGAGCCTTTAAATTAGAGAGAATGTCCCATTATCCAGGCTCACATTATCATCACGTCTCACTGTGCGGGAGTTAACTGCTAAAACAGCACTATCATCGGGGTAGTCCCCCCCCCCTCCATCCATCTGTCACTCATCAATCACTGCTCAGCCTTATCATGGCTGCGACAGGCTGTCAGATCCCCGGCGTGTCCTCCCATATCTCCATCCACGCCAACTATTCCTGCACACTAGTATATATATATATATGCAAATGCCCACTAAACACCGGGGCTCGGGCTAATGGGGAGACAAAAACCTTCCAGAAAAGTCTGCTTTCAGCACCACGGACAGCTCCACTGCTGCTCGCTTCACTGCCCAGTGGCGCTGGACCAACGACAGCGGCAGGCGTCCGCCTCGTGTCTCCGCTGAGCGTCTATAGCCCGTCTGTTCTCGTGCAATTTTCTCGTGAGCATACAACATTTTCCAAAGGCGGATGGAAAATAAGACTCGCCGCCGTCAAAACAACAGCAGTGATGCCGTTTCCAAAGCCTTTTTATGGTAATTCTGGATCGACACATTAAACATAAACACAAAGAGAGCAGAGGAGATTGTTTTCTTTTGGATCCGCATCAAAAAATTCCTATTGGCGTCCACAATGACACAATCAAACAGGTATCCTCCCCGACAAACACCCGGGTGTGTGATGGTCGACCATCTGTTGCCCTGGAAGGATCACATTGAATATGTCTGTCTATTTTCTCCACCGTCTGAGATCATTTGGAGCGAGTGAGAGGAATTTGTCCTTCTCTGATAATGAGCGTGTGGCACAAGTGTGTGTGTGTGTGTGTGTGTGTGTGTGTGTGTGTCGACTAATTTAAAGTTAAAAAATACTCTCAATCAAAGGAAAAATCTTCTCAAATGTCGTGGGCCAACCCCTTGACAAACTCTATGACTCAGCCTACCACACATTTTTTTTTTGGGATTATTTTTTGGGGCTTTTTCCGCCTTTAATTTGACAGGACAGCTAGGTGAGAAAGGGGAGAGAGAGGGGGGAAGACATGCAAGAAATCGTCGCACCCTGGACCTCTGCGTCGAGGCATAAACCTCGAAGTATATGTGTGCCTGCTCTATCCACTGAGCCACCCCGGCCACGCCACTGTAACATTTTTAAGGCTGGCGACTCTCGCTGTCTCTGACTCCCGTCGTGCTTTTGAACAGAGAAATATGAGTCGCTACCATCAGAGAGAAAATACAGGATTCCACGATTTCATGGGGCTAGACTGAAGCCCTCGTTCCTACTTCATCCCGGACTACATGTATGTTGAAGGACCCTTAACTCTCTTCTGCGGATGTAATAAGACGTCAAAAAGTATGTGTCCTTAGATATCCTTGTGTTTCATTTGGCACTCCAATATGCTGTATGTACACTCAACACTCAATGACGTATTATCAGTCAAGAAGTGGACTCGCCGAGGCTTTTTTAGGCCTCAGACAAATTGCTTTCTTCACAGGAGCCTGAAAAAGAAAAGTAGCAGCGGCGTGATAATGCGCGAGCATACGGCAGGCGGCCCTCGTCTCCAATCACTACCCATCATGCCCGCTGCAGATGTGCGACAGACTCTGTAGCATCTGCTGGAGGGCTGGACCGGCGCCAGGGGGTGCCGACACCGGCGCTGTAACTCACAACAAGCAGCACTAAATAACCCGCCCTTTTATCAGGGCCGCCGTGTCTGTGCGGCCGCCCCGCCGAAGAAGGAGCTTCTGTCAAAAAGCCCCGGGCGCTATGAATCTGCGCAACTGCAAGTGCAGAAGGAGGAAATGTTGTTTATGCCGGTCACATTTTTTTAGATTAAGCGTCCGTGGCGAAGCAGCAGCACGTGTTTATTTATGTACTTGTGTGCGTACAGGAGCTTTTTGGGGGGTGTGAAGGTAACAAGCTCTCAGCCTGTAAGTGGCTGGCTCACGGGATGACAACTGTTCGCCTCCGTGAGGAAATGGACGGCTGATTTGAAATTGAGCACAGGCGGGAGTGGAGACACTCGACACAATCATCCAGGCAAAAAACCACACAGGGACTTGCTTTCGCGGTGTGCGCTTGTGTGTGTCTGTGACCGTGTTTGTGTCGGGCTTCGAGGAAACGGAGACTGATGAAGAAAATAACAATTACCGCCCGATTAATATGTGTGTACCGGCAGCACACAACCTGTGGACAATCATCAAACCATTAGCCGCGGCGGGCGACCGATGCTCTCGCAGCCGGGGCCGACCTGAATACGGAGCCGTCCTCGGCGGTGACACCGCGGGAGACTCGCACTGGATCCTGCGACCTCGTGTTTTGTGAGCGAAGCCAAGCGAACACAACAGCAGACCGGGAGGGGACACAGAAGTCAGCGGTTTCCGGGAAAAACGCTCACACTGGCAGCAAACAGTGAACTGGAAGTGAAGGAGATCAGATGCTGGTGCCATCGTGTCCCACTTTCACTTTTACAGGTTTCCCTGGCGTAGCATGATATTCATATATAAGTTTATTGTTGCAAGATCGGTATCACTCTTGTAATGTGTGTATACTGAACATGAATAAATATGAAGCCGGAGGCGACAGCCAGTTAGAATAGCCGAGCATAAAGTCCAAAAAACAGAGGGCGTCTGATCCAACATCTCCTTTGTGTCATCTGGTAAGAAGACCGAGTGTCGAGGGAGGGTTGAGACACATTTTTTTCGGCTGGCCAAGAAGTAATCCCAATAGTTGCCGAAATGTTGACATGGGGACATGAAGGAACGTCTTCTGCACACGCCTCCCTATTCACAGGCACAGTTCGCGCAATCTCTAAGCTCCACCACCTCATTCTCCTTTTCATCCAATCCCAACCCGACACGCTCGCCTGATCATCTCCCAAGAAACCGTCCGACCAGAGGCACCTTCATGAGACGTCCCGACTTCCTGCTCCATTCCTCATCACCACCACCACCACCAGTGTCTTGGCTAAAGGCGGGAAATCTCCTTCGTATGTGAAGCACCAGCCTCCACGGTGTTCTACTTCCTGCTGGGGCATAGGCGCCAAAGTCTATTCGTCATACTCACAATAAATCTAATTTG